>NC_056748.1:1152763187-1152903187 GCF_019279795.1 Protopterus annectens
TGTGTGTGTGTGTGTGTGTGTGTGTGTAAATGCCCCCAGCAGGACACATCTGGTGGCTAGAGGTACTCAGGCTCAAACCTTGTACCTAGGGTACAGGTAAAAAGAGCCTAAAGTCCCTAGCCACCATCACTTGTGAATTTATGCCTCACATTTTTCTTCTGTTCCTCTGGTTTGCAGGAGTGATAAAACAAAACCTTTTATTCTAGCAATTTTCTAAGGTTATACAAATCAGTATTTGAAATGTGTCCCTATTTTGGGGCTGTATTCCCCCATTATTGGCTTTGTTCTGTATTTTTGTGCTAAGAGGTTGAGAGCTATGGTGAGAAGTGAGAACTGAATTCACTAAATTATATGATAGCTGTTTAAGTTTGTCTTCCTGTTTTTCAAGAAACTGCTGATTTAGCTTAGTGGTATGTTGCTCTCACTGTAATGCACAGGTTTCTGGGTTCAAAACCTGGCAGTGAAATGCATAGTGGTAACAACATTTTATGCAAGCAACTTTACAAAATTATACATTCAATGTTTAAAATGTGTCCCTGGTTTTTGCCCCCCCCCCAATTGAAAATAAGTTCAAGATGCTGTGCAACATGCCTATGACATGCACTCTACTGTGATTCTGTATTTATATATTGTGTGTAGAAGTAGACTGTTAACATGGAAATGTTCTGAATAGGGCAGTTTTGTCATTATTGGTGCATGCATTTTACTTCATTGCCTACTGGAAAAATGTTCAAACAATAAATGTAAAATGCAGTTGTGTGTGGAAGTAGACTGTTATCATGGAAATGTTCTGAATAGGGCGGTTTTGTCATTAGTGGTGCATGCATTTTGCTTCATTGCCTACTGGAAAAATGTTCAAACAAATTTAAAATGCAGTTGTGTGTGGAAGTAGCCCTTTATGATGGAAATGTTCTGAATAGGGCAGTTTTGTCATTATTGGTTAATGCATTTTTGTTTCATTGCCTACTGGAAAAATGTTTAAACAATAAGTTTAAAATACTCTCTAACTTGAGTCTAACAAGTGTGCTGTATTATACAAGGAATATAATTTAATACAATCAGGAAGGTGAATCAAAGAATCCATACACGTATGCATGGCCCTAAAAATGTGTTTGAAAACAGCCCAGAGGAAAGTGTGAAAGGCTCAAAATCATGGGCAAATTTTAAGCTTTACTCTTGTTACCAAAGCAATGGATGAAGGTAAAACAGTTCACACCACATTACCTTGACCTGGCCAAGCCTTTTGACACAATCCCCTACTCAGGTGTAGTACAAAAGATGAATAATGTAGGAGCAAACACTTAACATCACCAGCTGCATTGCCAGCTTGGCTCACAGGATGCAGGAGATCAAAACAGGGGATGAGACCAGTCACCAATGGAGTCCCCCAGGGTTCGGTGCTGAGACTTTTTCTGTTTGGCATTAACATCTCAAAAGTAAAAGGCAATACCAAATAGCTTTGGCCAGCTAAGTTTGAGATAACTGCAAGCTAGAAGTTATTGAATCCCCAAATGACTTAACCATCATGCAGGAAGGTTTGTCCCAAGTAATAACTGGTGTCAAAATCATGACAATGCCCTCTGAGAACTGATCCAATTGTTGGACATTTGGGAACGTGTGTGTACAGTGACCTAACGTTTGACCAACATGTGCCCAGAGTCATAAGAAAGCCTTTCTATAGTGCACAGCTTATAAACAAATTGATCGTGACTAGATGTAGAGATGTTGCCCCCCCCCCCCCTTTACAAAGCTCTCATTATGTCAATCATTTTGTATAATGCCCACTTTGGCATGTTGTGACGGATCCACACAGCCTACCAGTTTTTGCTATGCCTCGAGCCACGTATCACTGTGTATGTTTAATTATTGCCAGATTGATTATTGCTAGTTCTTGATATGCCACTACCTCACTATATGCTGCTAATACTGAAACAATACAATATGCTTAAGAGCAGGCCTTGCTCACTGATTACTGGTATCATTGAACTTTTGTTAACCTATAAGTTGTTTATCAGCTTAAAGATGTTTACCAGAATGTGGGGATTTCAAAGAGGAACTATATCACAAGATTGTGAGCTAACTGTTCTGAAAAAGGGAAGTAGGGCACAGGACCAGACATTACTAGACTTGTTTACAACTTAGGAAATGATCTGTAATTTTCTAAAATATTCCATCAGCTCATGATGAGCCTGTAATGTCAGATCTTTCTACAATATTCTGTCAACTCAAAAAGACTATAAAAGCTCAAGGCTAAGATGAAAATCATCATCAGCATCCGGTTGATCACAGCACCAGCCCGAACTGAGCTTTGAGACATTTTTTCCGTGTCGGCCTTGCCTTGACTGAACAGATAGCTGCACTGGGTAGGATTTGAAGTTTCCCTATCGGTGGCAAAGATGATTTTGTTTATGCATATGCTTGTGGGTACATGATTTATTAGTTTTTGTTTATTTAGTTTTTGCCTTTCTGTACTTTTAGAAAAGTTTTGCTTAATAAATTAATAAGTTAAGTTTGAGCCTTGGTGTTTTGTGTCATTTCTATTCCTGTATTAACCTCAGATTTTGAAGTAACGGACAGATACACTTGGCGAGTCGGCAGGATCTGGGGTTTGCAGTAGAGATGTCACAACAACAACCAATGTTTTTCCTTTAAAACACCTAGGTATAGGTAAGAAGGATGTTGCATTAAGCACCCCAAATAAGTTGGGTGTTGATGCTACTTTGACAGCATTATTTGGGAAGTGGGATCCTCTTGCTAAGGTATTGAGTCAAGTTTCTCCTCCTCCTTCTCCAAAACCCCTGCAGGAAAGACCTAAGGCAGATCCTGATAGCCTAGCTAGAGCTTTAGAAGGGTTAAAATTGGATGATAAGGAAAAAGGTGAAGGAGGGGTAGGGGCAGCCGGATGGCTGTTCTTTGGAAGCAATTCAGGAATTAGACAGAGATGTAGACTCACTAAAAGAAAAGTTTCAGAATTAGAAGAGCTATGTAAAGAACTCACACACACACATAGATTAGATAGAGATGCCTTGGAGAAGGCAAACATGGCACTTGTTAAAGTAGGGAGGAAGCTGAGCACTGGAAATCTAATTCAGTGACTTTAGCTACTCGGATAATACAACAGCGTAGACAACGAAATGGGAGAAGACAACGCCATCCACCCTCAAGGCCTCGGGTTCGTGCTTTGCTGTGTAAGGCAGAGTTTGATCCTGAGAAGTGGGAAGGTGATTTCCCTCAACAGATGAGGGTGATAGTGATTTTGAAATAGTAAATCCTCCGTCAGTGGGAGGCGCCCAGTTATTGAGAAAAAGGGACAGTGGACTGAGGGGCAGCACCACAACAATGGGTGGAGGTGCGGAGTTATCATAAGCTGAATTATTGAATATAATCCAAATCTATAAGCAAAGGCCAGGGAAACTGTTTTGGCGTGGTTTCTTGGGTTTGGGACACAGGGGAGAAGCGGTGTCTCTAAATGCTGAAGAGATGCACCAGTGTGCATGTCTGGTGTTTCACCACGCTCTAAAGCAAATAGTAAACAATATAGATCATGGTGATTCCCAGGTGAATACACTGGTGGTGTGGTTAGCCTCGGCTTTCCACGCTACTTGGCCAGATGCTACAGCAGTAGCTGATGAACATAAGCCTTGGAAAACAATAGCAGAGGCCATACAGCAGTTAAGAGAAATGGCTATGTTGGCTGCCGTTTACTCAATGGAATTGAGGGATGGTGTATTGGTGCTTCGAGCGGGCCAGATGCACAAATTATGACTAGTAATATGAGGAGCAAATTAATCAAAAATGCACCACAGTGGTGGAAGGGGCAGCTGATGGCTGCCCTGGCAGGTGGTGTAGGTCAGCAGATATGGGGCGTAATAGCCACTCTAAATCAAATGGCAGAATTAGTGGAAGAAAAAGAACAGAGAAGAGCTAGAAAGGCAAATGCGGAGAAATCAAAAGATAAATCTGGAGAAAAGGTTACGAGAAAGCAAATGTTTCTGGATCTGTTGAGGTGGGGGTTGGAGCTATGGAAATAGATGGGATAGCTACTGAAGAATTATATAAAAAGTGGAAGCAGAAACAAAAAGAAAAAGGTTCAAGTTCTGAAAGTAAAAAGCAAACCCCTACAAAAGTCCAACCAGGAGTACCACTGAAGGGAAGGTAGGATGGAATCAATTATATCCTGACATCCCTACTGATGAGGAGCTAGCACAGTGGCAAAGGGGAATTTAATGACGAGAGACTGGGAGGGAAGGAATGGAGGCAGTCGAAAAACAGAGACAAATTGACTAGTAGGCGGGTCCCCAGTAGCTAGGGGTACAGTAAGAACAATTACACCTGGGGACCGGCGCCTACGCACTCCCTTACCATTTTTGGAAGGGAGGGCCACAACATGTGATGGCTCTGGTAGACACAGGATCAGAAGTAACCATTTTGCAGGCAACCCCGTAGATTTCGTGGACAATATGTAGAAATTGATGGTTATGGAGGGGCAAAGACACTAGGTACCAAAACCAAGATTAAGATAGCTTTTGGGGATGGTATTCCTATTTACATTGAAGCAGTGATAGCTCCAGTACCTGAACACATTTTAGGAATAGATGTGTTAAAGGGTAGAACTTTGGAAACCACTGTAGGGCCATTTAGGTTTGGAGTGCGGCATTGTTCAGTCAACGCAGTTAAGGCTGTAGTTCGAGGCAATGCTAAGTGGGAACCGCTTTGTATTCCCACGCCTAAAACAATAGTGAACATCAAACAATATCGTATCCCAGGTGGGCACGCTGAAATTACTGAGACGATCCAAGAACTGCTTCGGGTTGGCATACTTGAGCCAACAGTGAGTCCATTCAACAGTCCGGTGTGGCCAGTAAGGAAACCTGATGGATCATGGCGAATGACTGTAGATTATCGAGGTCTGAACAAGGTGGCCCCACCCTTAGCAGCAGCTATTCCAGACATTGTTACGATCGTGGAAAGATTGTCTTCCTCTGCTGGACCATATCATGCAGTTTTGGACTTGGCAAATGCCTTCTTCTCCATTCCGATAGCAGAAGAAAGCAGAGCCCAGTTTGCTTTTACCTGGGAGGGGAGGCAGTATACCTTCCAAGTGTTACCTCAAGGATATCTGCACAGCCCTACCCTGTGTCATGGACTAGTGGCTAGAGACCTAGCTGTTACAGCTAGACAAAGTGACTATTTTTCATTACATTGATGACATAATGATTACTGGAGAAAATCTGAGGTGGAGACCGCATTAAAGACTGTAGTGCAGCACCTTCAGAACAGAGGGTGGGCTATAAATGAGAATAAAACACAACAAGGGACATCAGTAAAATTCCTTGGTATGATTTGGAACGGATTTAAAAGGGAAATTCCTGCAGCAGCACTGGAGAGTATCCAGAAAATTGCAGTCCCAAAAGCGAAACAACAGGCACAGGCCTTTTTGGGAGCAATGGGCTTTGGAGAGCATTTGTACCTCATCTTGGACTGATTTTGCGACCCATTCACTATGTAACTAGGAAAAAATGTGATTTTCAATGGGGTCCCAAGCAACAAACGGCTTTTGAAGAAGCACAAAAGGCTCTACAGCAGAGCGTGGGGCTGGGCCCAGTTGATCCACAACAACCTTTCGTCCTTGAAGCAACAGTTGCCAATAATATTA
Organism: Protopterus annectens; assembly: GCF_019279795.1. Classification (NCBI taxonomy): domain Eukaryota; kingdom Metazoa; phylum Chordata; order Ceratodontiformes; family Protopteridae; genus Protopterus; species Protopterus annectens. The sequence continues at coordinate 1,152,768,844 of NC_056748.1, forward strand.
TGTCTTGGGGCTGTGGCAGAAGGATGACACTGGGAAAAAGAGACCCTTGGGATTTTGGTCCAAATCCCTAACTGGAGCGCAGGTGAGATACAGCCCCTTGAGCAGCATGTACTGGCGGTGTACACAGCATTGATTCATGTAGAAGGGATAACCAAACAACAAACAGTGACAGTTAAAATAGACTACCCAATCCAGGGGTGGTTACGAGACAATACCTTAATGAAAACCTTGATAGCACAATCTTGACTGTACAAAAGTGGAAGTGGTATTTACAGGAAAGGGCCAACATCGTGCCTGGGGTGTCTCAGGTACAACAACAGTTGGCTGGACTGGTAATTCTGGATGATGCTGATGCGATAGAACAACAGCGATATCAGCTCCACAGTCTCCAATAACTGAAGCATTACCATTTGATAATTTAGACGCAGAAAAACAAAAATTTGCATGGTTTACTGATGGTTCTGCCAAAATTGGATCAAATGGTAGGACCTGGACTGCAGTGGCTTATGGCCCACTAACATAAACTAAGTTATTTGTTGAGGGTATTACCGTTTCAAATAATCAGGCAGAATTACGAGCTGTTGCCCTGGTCATCGATAGTTTATCACCGAGGACGAAGCATACATCTATACTGACAGCTGGGCAGTTTATAAAGGGCTGACGACCTGGTTACCTGCCTGGCAGCAACAGGATTGGAAGATCCATGGCAGACCTCTGTGGGGAGGTTCAGAAGATTGGCAACGGATTTGGGAAAAAGCTCAACAATGCAAAATCAGTGTTGGACATGTAGATGCCCATGCATCACTTGTAACAAATGAAAGGAGGCATAACCAGCAGGTAGATAAGATGGCCGCACGTGGTTACTGAAGAGAAAGCCGAAAGTGCCAGTATGGCAAGATGGGCCCATGATCGAGTGGACATTTGGGAAGAGATGCGACGATAGAATGGGCCCGTAGGCATGGTATGCAGTTAAATAAGGAAATAACTACGGATGTTATAAAACAGTGTGAAATTTGTCAAAGAAATAAACAGAAGCAACTGCAAGCAGAAGCATGCGGGCACATTCACAGAGGCAGCCGCCCAGCACAAATCTGGCAAATAGACTTTATTGGTCCTTTACCACTGGATCAAAACCAGCAATACTGCCTAACGATGGTGGACACTTATTCAGGATTACTAATGGTATCCCCATGCAAAAAGGCAAACCAGCAAGCAGTGTTAAAAGGATTGAATAAATTATGTGTGACATATGGGATTCCCGCTGAAATCCAAAGTGACCAAGGCAGCCACTTTTACCGCAGCAGAGGTCCAAGAGTGGGCAAAGGAAAATGGAGTTCGATGGGTACTGCATATCCCATATCATCCCCAAGCTGCTGGTTTAATTGAAAGGTATAATGGGCTCCTTAAAGAACAAATTGAAAGAATACGAATGATGGAACATTGCGAGGCTGGGCAAAGGTACTAGAATTAGCTGTGAGTCAGCTAAATAACAGACCCCGAAGCATCAAGGAACTCCCTTGCAAATGCATATGAGTGACATTCGATCTAACTGCTGTGTTTTGAAAATAGAAAAGCTGAATCGAATGCCATATACCCTCTTCTGACAAATACTGATCAAACTCGATTCTGGCTATGTGCATTGACTGAACAAAGGGTGCCAGCACAAAATATGGCATTAGTTGAGACAGGCTGGAAACTCTTTCTCCCAGAAAATTGGCACTGGGGCAAAAGGGCTATTAGGTGAAAGTTGGGAGGTTTTACATTATGGGAGCCAGAACGAGAAGTGATAGTGAAGGCTATCAATTTAGATAACAAGACACAAATGATTCAGAAAGGACAACCTTTAGTAGAAATTTGTATGCACCAAGATGCTGTTATTCTACTACAAGACTGTGATACTAAACCAAGCAAATGGCTGGGAATGAAAGTTATAGTGACCACACCCAATCAGCCAAATGAACATGGGACAGTAATTTGTGATGGACCTGGTGATACTGTTTTAGTATTACTTGATTCTGCTAAACAACCATTGTACTTTCCTCTCCATAGATTATTGCCACTGTTTGGGAAGGAGCCAACCTTTCCGACGACAACACTTAGAGCGGCGATATAACTGTCTTGATCCTGTCCCTCTATTCAAGGGAAGATGTTGCAAATTTGACAGCTGACTGTGACTTTTATTGGAAATTGGGAGACCATTTATATGCAGTGACACGAAGCCTGCCTTAACCTGGAGCATCACTCAGGCGGAAAACATTACAACTGTATGTAGACTGAACTGTGATAGACATCCTGAAAATGTGTTTCCAACCCTTTTGGAGGTCTGTACCAAAGGTTAAGCAGTCGGGATTTTCTTTAGCTAAGTCTCCATTAGATTCCTCCTGCATAGCTGAATTTCAAAGGGAAAATGACACTGGAAACCCTATCTCCGGACTTGGAGATATATGCCATGGACAATAGTTGACTGTATTTAATGGTTTGGGACATGTGGTAAGATATACCAGAGGATGTAAAACTGTAAGTAGCGCTAGAATTATACAACGTATTAAAATGATAGTTAACATGTCAGCAGTGGATATTACCACCAGGTATCCACATTGTAAAATTGCACAATTATGGCCAGTTGATTCTTTGCATATCAAATACAAACATTACAAATATAGAAGAAATAAGCAGCGATGTAACAGGTATTCTTGGTACTGCACTAGGTGCAGTCAGAACAGGGACTGGATTCCTAAACAGTGTAGATATAGATACCCTACGTAGCAAGTTGAGCCGTTTGGGCACTGACCTAAATATGGCCTTTAAGCTACTAGCAGACCATGATCCCGAGTTGGGACAAAGAACTGTAGACAGTATTTTAACTCAAACTGTCTTGTGGAGGTGGATTGAACATACAAATACATATACAGAACAGATTTTAGATAACCTCACAGCAGAAGTAAATCAGACTTTTTGTATTTTATCTCAGTTGGCTGCCAACCAGCAATATTTGCAATTCACTCAAACTTGGGGGGCTAAAAAGGCAGACCATTGGCAGAAGGAACTGCAACTGTATCAGTGGTTAAAGCCAATAGATTTTACATGTGAAAATAAGTCTTGTATACTGATTTTTGACTATCTTGCTAGTAAAAAAGGAACAAAGCAGGTCTGTCCATTTGTTACATTGCCCTTGCAATTTGGAAATAATTGGTGGGTACCTCAAATTGAATCCACTTTAATTGATTATAATGATGTACCCGTTGATGTGACAAGTTGTGAAACCTGGCCCCAGGGGTGGGTATGCATGATAGTGAAGAGGAAGCCTCACCCATGCTTACATAATGGAACTGGGGAATGTATCTGGCACAGGTATGTAGTAAATGGTACAGCCGTCTACCAGCTAAATGATACCACTGTTTGTGTGATATCCTCCTGTAAATTAGCCTGGAGTGATGGAATGATCACAACTAGTGGAGCATACTGTAAAAGTAATATCCATGCAATTATTGATTTTTGTACTGGAGAATTGATTAGACTGACTAGATGGATGGACGTCACATTTAATGCTAGCATAGAACCATTACATACTTTTAAGTGGCCATCTCTAGTCCACCGGACTTTCAACAGATTAAGCAGGAAGGACAAACAGTGTTGCAACTGTTAAATAAAACACTAAATGATGCGCATCAAACAGTGATTAAAATGATTAAGGATAAAGGTACCATTGTAAAAATTGCAAATGAAATACAGGATATAACTGTTTCACATTGGTATGATGTTTTATGTGGTCATCTAAGGCTTCAGTGTGGTTTAATTTGTTATTGCATCCTTTACTTTTGACCACAATAATCTCTGTGTTATTTTGCATAATATCATGCTGTATTTATTGTAAGGTGATGAGAAGGTACAAACTGATGTTGTCAGTTTTAACCATTATAAAGGATACACAGCGTTAGTTGCTCGATGCAAGGTGGCCTGTGGCGGATCCACACAGCCTACCAGTTTTTGCTATGCCTCGAGCCACGTATCACTGTGTATGTTTAATTATTGCCAGATTGATTATTGCTAGTTCTTGATATGCCACTACCTCACTATATGCTGCTAATACTGAAACAATACAATATGCTTAAGAGCAGGCCTTGCTCACTGATTACTGGTATCATTGAACTTTTGTTAACCTATAAGTTGTTTATCAGCTTAAAAGATGTTTACCAGAATGTGGGATTTCAAGAGGAACTATATCACAAGATTGTGAGCTAACTGTTCCCTGAAAAAGGGAAGTAGGGCACAGGACCAGACATTACTAGACTTGTTTACAACTTAGGAAATGATCTGTAATTTTCTAAAATATTCCATCAGCTCATGATGAGCCTGTAATGTCAGATCTTTCTACAATATTCTGTCAACTCAAAAAAGACTATAAAAGCTCAAAGGCTAAGATGAAAATCATCATCAGCATCCGGATTTGATCACAGCACCAGCCTGAACTGAGCTTAGAGACATTTCGCCAGTGTCGGCCTTGCCTTGACTGAACAGATAGCTGCACTGGATAGGATTTGAAGTTTCCCTATCAGTGGCAAAGATGATTTTGTTTATGCATATGCGTGTTAAGTACATGATTTATTAGTTTTTGTTTATTTAGTTTTAGCCTTACTGTACTTTAAGAAAAGTTTTGCTTAATAAATTAATAAGTTAAGTTTGAGCCTTGGTGTTTTGTGTCATTTCTATTCCTGTATTAACCTCAGATTTTGAAGTAACGGACAGATACACATGTATCTGTCCAGTCCCATGCAACAATTGGAATACCTTCAGAGATACCTTACTAAAAGGATACAAGTCCTAAACAATAGGTCTTGCATGGACCACCTCAAAGATTTATTACTATACTCATATCCTACAGAGTGCTTAGAGGTGACATGTCTGGCATGCAAAGCATCCTCCGACATAATACAGATGGACCTACTGAACATCAGCAAGTCAAATGGCATCAGAAATACTCAGTCCAGGTATCTAAACTGAATGTTTTGGAGAGATGGATATATATCAGAGAGGCTACCAGTGTTCCAGAACAGACTATCCATAAAAATAAAGCAAAGCTCATCCATCCATATTCAAATGCAACTTGGATCTAAGGATGGGTAATAGAAAATGTACTCCAGGATTTCCCCTCATGCTACTAATGGATAGAGGCAGTTCCTAAATGCTGCATCCGTTACATGGCCCCCCTCAAATTATCTGTGGTATGATCACAGTTCTCACTAGGGCTAATATACAATTATCAGCCATGGGGATAGCTAAGACCAATCAGAAAATGTTAATTCAAGCACCAAAAGGGAATTGGCTAAGCTTAAAATGTCTTCCAAGTGAACCTATGTTGTGGTAGCAAATAGTTATAAAAAAATTACCCTTTTTATTTCACTAAGTGCCCCTGTCACCCTCCACCCAGTCTTTAACAGCTTCCGGCGCCTATGTAGTAGCCTAGTAGGTTTGCCTAGCTCTATTCTTAAAACCTCACAGAACATGTCAAAAATGACATTTCAAATTCTTCCTTGAAGATGGGTTTAGTTTTTGGACCCTGTGCTGCAGAGATTATAAAAAAACTGTGATGAGAGTGGTAGGCTTATTCAAAGGATCTCAAAATTTTTAGCCCTTTTTCTCCAAGTTTCTCAAGATATTTTCTGACCTTCCATCAAACAAAATAAGCAGACATTTAAAAAGAAGTATGGTTCCAAAAATGAAAGCTTGATCAACAAAACAAAAAAGGACAGAATCACCATACAAAGGGCCTTGCCCTGCCCTCCTGTCCTGGCAGTCTGACAGCTCTTTCAGAAAGTCTGAATCTCCATTTCTCTGTATGCAACAGATTGTTTCAGACAAATGAGTCCTGAATATTATCCCTCTAGGCTACATGTGACAGTGGGAGGAACTTTCTCCTTGTCAGGGAATTCCTCATCATCCATCAGCCACCTCTGTTTCTCCTGTTTTAAACCACATGCTGGCAAGGGGAGCATTAGAAGCTGTTCCTCTTTCCCATCTGGGGAAAGTTTTTTTTTTTTTTTTATTTTAAGAATGCGTCTTGTGCCAAGGAAAGAAAACTCCTAGAGACCACTTCATAGGTGTGTACTAGGCTAATGGCCCTGGAGTCTTTACAAGCCTAGTTTGTGATTTTGTGATAGTGCCCAAGTGCAAAATGTTATCACTCCACAACCTTTTACTCCGCTGTCCTCATTTGCCTTTTTTTTTTTTTTAGTAATCTTAGATTTAAAAGATGATTATCACACTCTTTTTCTTCCGGATTTTAGGCATTTCTTAAGGTTTTATATATCTAATCGGACGGCACAGTGGTACAAATTCAAATTCAAGTTATATGATTTGTGAAAAGGGAGATCTTCTGGTGGAAACATCAAATTTCTTAAAATCCCGGTTTCCTATTCTCCCCAGCTACTCCAGCATAGGCACAACTTTTAGTTATGTACTTACCATAACTTTAGATGTTTGGGATCCATCTCGCCTACATTCTGTACTGATGGGTTCGGAGCCGATCCTCGGCTCCGACTCGGCACGCTATACTATAGAGCGAAGTCTCTAATTGGCTGAGCTATTCTACATCCCAGGATTCACCACCACTACTTCCCCAGATCTTGTTTGTCCGCACACAGTCATAGACAGTTGAAATAACATTGCCAGGTGTTTCAAGATGAAACGGCTAAACTTAACCGTCCGGTCTCTTCTGATCTCCAAGGCAGGGGGAAGGAGGGTGGGTTATTAAGAATGTAGGCGAGATGGATCCCAAACATCTAAAGTTATGGTAAGTACATAACTAAAAGATGTTATGTGATCCTATCTCGCCTACATTCTGTACTGATGGGACAGTGTCCCTAGCACCTGATTCCTGGGTGGCTCACTGGAAAACACTCCTGAGAACTGTGGAACCGAAGGAAGCTCGCCCCCGAGATGCCACATCCAATTTGTAATGAGAAATAAAGGTGTGAGGAGAGGACCAGGTAGCCGCAGCACAAATGTCACTAATGGCAAGCTTGGAATGAAAGGCTGTCGAAGTAGCCATAGCCCTTGTAGAATGAGCTTTCACAGAGGTTGTAAGCTCTCTATTAGACAGAAAATAAGTATGACTGATACAGTCTCTGATCCACTTGGCAATAGTGACCTTCGTGACGGCTTTGCCCAATTTATTGTTCGAAAAGGACACAAACAACTGATCTGTTTTCCGTGTTTGGTGCGTCCTATCTAAGTAGAAATGCAATTGCCTGTGAACATCCAATGAATGGAAGATATATTCCGCTCTGTCTGAGTAGTTGGGGAAGAAAACTGGGAGTTCCAATGACTGTTGAAGACAAAAACTAGAACAAACTTTGGGAACAAAGGATGGATTAGGCCTGAGGGATACTCTATCCTTGTGAAAAACCAGGTACGGTGGTTTGACACATAGGGCTTGAAGTTCCGAAACTCTTCTGGCTGATGTAATTGCTACCAAAAAGGCAGTCTTCCAAGAAAGAAATTTCAAGTCACAAGTTGCTGCTGGTTCGAAGGGGGAAGAGGTCAAAGCACGTAATACGAAATTAAGATCCCACGGTGGAGCGGGATGAGAAATCGGAGGTCGTAGCAGCCCAGCACCTTTCATGAAGGCTTTACACAACTTATTGCTCATTAAAGGTGGGTCTATACTTTCATGAAAATTAGAGATAGCTGCTAATTGCACCTTAATGGTAGAGACCGAAGAACCTTGATTGAATAAGGAAGCTAAAAATTTCAAAACTTCAGACACCGGGGCAGTAATGGGATCTAATCCCCGGAGTTGGGCCCAAATGGCGAATCTCTTCCATTTGCTGTTATACATCCTCTTAGTCGAATTCTTGCGGGCCGAGGACAAGATATGTATGACTTCCGAGTCCAAAACCTGGTTCCTGACTATAGTCGGAAGTGGAGGAGCCAAGCTGTTAACCTCAATGAGTGAAGGGACTGATGAAGCTGTCCCGACTGGTGGATCAAGAGATCTGGAACCTGGTCCAGGAACCATGGACCATCCAGTGCTTATTTCCGAAGAAAGGGCAGCCAGACTTGACGAGGCCAGTATGGGGCAACTAAAATCATCTTGCACTGCAAGTGAATCGCCTTCTGGATCACCCTGGGAAGAAGGGGAACCGGTGGAAAGGCGTACAGTAGGCTGGTGGGCCAAGCTTGGACTAGGGCGTCCTTGGGAAACCCCCCCAGAACTGGGGTGAGAGAGAAGAACTGTAGACATTTCGTGTTGAGGGGAGTTGCAAAGAGGTCGCAACAAGGAGTTCCCCATCTTCTGAAGATCTGAGTTGCCACTCTGTCGTTCAGAGACCACTCGTGCGGGGAGAGAATAGTTCTGCTCAGTCTGTCGGCTATCACATTGGATCTCCCCGGAATGTGTGTTGCTACCAAGAAACGGTTGGTTGCAATAGCCCAATCCCATACTTTCATGGCCTCTCTGCAAAGAGGGTAGGGCCTGGTCCCTCCCTGCTTGTTCAGGTACCAGACTACTGACATGTTGTCGGACTGAATGGCAATCATGCCCTGGGGGAGGTAACTGTGTAGTGCTTGTAGCAATAGAAGCACCGCCCTCATTTCCAGTATGTTGATGTGTAGGGAACTCTCGTTGGGGTGCCACTTGCCTTGGACTGACCTGCCCAGGGAATGCCCCCCCCACCCCGTCTGGGAGGCGTCTGTAGTCAAAGTGGCCACTGGAGGTGGAGGAACGAAGGGTCGCCCCTGATCCAGGTTGGAGGACAGAAGCCACCAACGGAGGTCCTGTTTGCACATCTCCGTGATTATAATGAGGTGACTGAGAGGGAGATCCTGATACGACTACTGGACTGACAGGAGCCACTGGAGAATCCTCATGTGCAATCTTGCTAAGGGAACTAGGAGAACGGTAGCCGACATGGAACCCAACAGTTGTAGGACCATCCTTGCTGGGGCTCGGCGTTTGAAGAGCAATGCTCGGACTTGAGATTGTAATGTTTCTATCCTCTCTGTAGAAAGATAGACCCACATTTGCTTTGAGTCTATCTCTACTCCGATAAACCGTATGCGCTGAGATGGCAGCAACACAGACTTTGCCCAATTGAAGGTGATTCCTAGGGAGTTGCCTAGAGAAATAGTGGCTGCTAGGTTTTGTAAGAGTAGACGCCTGGAGGTGGCAGTTAGGAGCCAGTCGTCTAGGTATGGAAACACCTGGAATCCTAGACTTCTCAGGTGAGCAGTCACCACCGCCAAACATTTGGTGAACACCCTGGGGGCTGTGGTGAGACCAAAGGGCAGTGCACGGAACTGGAAATGACTGTCTCCCAGGCTGAAGCGCAAGTGTCTCCTGGATGCCTGATCTATCAAGATGTGATAATAGGCGTCCTTGAGATCTATGGAGCACATCCAAACACCTTTCTCCAGCAGTGGGAGAATGGATTGTAAGGTGACCATCCAGAACTTGGACTTCTTGACAGAACGGTTGAGCTTGCTGAGATCCAAGATGGGCCTCATGTCCCCGGACTTTTTTGGCACCAAAAAGAATCTTGAGTAAGTCCCTAATCTGGTCTGGTCTTCGGGGACCGGTTGGATGACTCCTTTTTGAAGCAGCTTTGAAATTTCGATGGCTGCGAGATCCCGTTGACTGGGTGGTGGGTCCGGGATTTTCCGGGATAGTGGGGGGGCTGAGAAAAGGGGATGTTGTAACCTCCGGCAATGATCCGGAGCACCCATCGGTCCTGAGTGATATTTTCCCAGGCCTTTAGGTGCCTCAAAAAACGACCCCTGACTGGCTCCGGAGCGGCGCAGTCAGGCAATCCTTCAGGGATGCTGGAAGGTTGAGGAGCCACGAAAGGACTCGCGGTCTCCAGTGTTGCAGGGGCCTCTGCCGCCTCTGGGACGGCGTCTTCCTGAAAAATTTCCCCCCCCTCTGCCTCTAGAAGGGGGATCATCCTGCTGTGAGGGGTAAGTCTTCTGAGATTTGCGGAACCACATTTTCCCCCCTCTTCTAGCCTTGGGATAAGGCCGGAAGGGAGTGAAAACCGTGCCCCTATGGCAGTCAAAGTCTTACCCTCTTGTTCACAGCGGGTCAAGGTGTCCTTTACCTTGGGTCCAAACAAGGAGGACCCATCAAAGGGAGCGTCGGCAAAGGAAGACTTGAAGGCCTCCGCAAAATGACACAGGCGGAGCCAGGCTTGTCTCCGTAGAGCAACACCTGTACCCGCCGCTCTACTCGCCCCTTCGGCCGCATATGAAATGAGCCTCATGGACGAGTTCGATATTGATGACAGGGTAGCCAACTGAGTGCTAACCGTCTGGGCCAACTGCTCAGGTAGGTTACCAGAGAGGGTATCTGAAAGCTCCTTCACCAGATCCCTCTGAAGTCTGGTGAAGTGCATTAGGTAATTCAGAGACCTTAAAGTAAAGGCTGCTGAAGTAAGGGTGCGCTTCCCGTACCGATCCATACTCCTGGACTCTTTATTAGGAGGATGGACGGACGTTGAAGCCTCTGCCACATCTTGCTGGGTAGCAGATGCCACCACCAGGGCATCTACAGCCACACCTTTAGATAAGAATTCCTTTTCGGGGGGGGCTGACAGAAATTTATTCGGGTGAGCTGGCACCGGTTCCACAGAATCCGGGTGCTCCCACGCCCTTCGAGAGATCAAATCCAGGAGCTCATCGAAGGGCGGAGACACACAGGAGGCAGAAGGCTGACCCCCGAAGGCCTTGAGGAAGACTGACTCCTCAGCGGAAGGGGGTTTGGACTGCCAGTCGCCTCGTTGCTTGAGGATTTCTAAGATGTCCACAAAGGAGACATCATCTGAGGACGACTTGGGGGACCCCTCCGCATCATCGAGGTCGGTGTCTGAGGTGAGAGACTCATCAGGCGAGTCGACGTGCTTCCTCTTACACTGTCTCTTCCTGGGAGGTTCCTCCGAAGAAGCCTCGGAAGGACCCCCAGGAAGGGAGGAATCCCCAATGGGGGTGACCTCAGGCCCCAGGGCTCCGCTGTCTTGAGACAGGGGGACAACAAAGGAACAAGTCTCCATGCCAAGGGAAGGTGTTGGAGAGATGGTGGAGGTAGCCAAGGAAGATTTGGCTAAAGCACTCCTCATGGCCCTGAAGGCCGGACCCCCCGAGTCCTGGGAAGGTCCGACCCCGAGGCCACAACAGTAGAAGGCACTCCCGCAGCCGACGCACCGAGAGGGAGGCTCTGAACCGAAAGCATCAGACCCGAAGCGTCACCCCCGGGGCCGACCGAGGAGGTCCGTGTACCGAACTCCGACCCTAAGGTCGGGGTTGGAGTAAGGGTCGGAGCCGACCCGCAAACCTCCACCGGCTCCACCAGCACCGACTCCAATGGTGCTGAGGCTGTTGGAGGAGGAACCAAGACAACAGGGTGGACAATCGGCTCCGGAGCCGACTGGGCTGGAGCCGAGACTAACTTTTGGAAGACTGGAGACTGAAACAGCCTTGAAGCACCCTGTCAATATCCGAATCGGACATCCTCGAGGACCGAGAAGAGACCAATCGGGCCCGAGTTGACTTCTCCGCCGGTTCCGAAAGACTGGGGGACCGGCTCCGAATAGTCTCAAGTAGTATCGGCGCCGAGGGAGATTCCACCAGCACAGCAATTTCCCTCGGAGCCGACGGGGACTTCGGCGCCGAGGTAGAAGAGTCTGAGTGTGTGACCTTTCTCGGCTCCGAAACCATTGGAGCCGAAGAAGGTGACCCACCTCTCGATGCTCGAGCGCTCGGCTCCGAGGACAGAGGAGTCGAGGCTGGAGGCACCGAGGCAGACCGTTCCGACCTCGGCTCCGAAGTCCGTGGAGCCGACGGAGAAGCCTGCCTTGATTTCTTTGCTGTCGGCTCCGACGGACTGGTCGGAGCCGAAGACGACTTCTTCCTGGAAGGAGAGGGGGAAGAAGATAAAGCCTCCTCAAAGGAAGGGGTGATCATCCCTTTCAATATCAATTTGTTTTTCCTCTCTTGGAGGACACGGGAAGAAAAAGCGTGGCATACACTGCATGACTCTTGAAGGTGCTTAGGCCCTAAGCAATAAACACATAGCGAGTGATCATCCGTTATAGACATCTTGTACCCACACTTGGTACATTTTTTAAAACCCGAAGGTCTATGTTCTTTCGACATCACTAGAAAGACACCAAAAACCAACTAGGGACAAAAACTAAGCACTCAGAGAGCCAAATCCCTCTAACTTAAACAGGATTCGACCTATAAGTTCAGAAACAGACACACAGGTAAACTATAACAACGTTTCTAACAGAGCGCGAGGGCATGGCCCCTCTAACTAAAACAGGACCTAGATGTTAGAGGAACAAGTACCACACAAAAAATTTAACAACAATTTTAACACAAAAGCCTGAACAAGAGCGCGAAGAAACCCCTACCAGTAAAAGCGGGAACCTAACGCTACGAAAAATTCACACAACTTTTCTCACAAAAAACACTCAACAAGTGATAAGTAGCTGTTAAAACAGCTTTTGGGTGAAAAATTAGAGAAATTCTGACAGAAAACTTGTCAGTAAAGCGTACTTAGCCCAGCCAAGTCGATACCACGTCTATTGCTATCAAGCGGCAAACGAGATCTGGGGAAGTAGTGGTGGTGCATCCTGGGATGTAGAATAGCTCAGCCAATTAGAGACTTCGCTCTATAGTATAGCGTGCCGAGTCGGAGCCGAGGATCGGCTCCGAACCCATCAGTACAGAATGTAGGCGAGATAGGATCACATAACATCTGATGTTTCAGATTTTGCCTGTGGAGCAGATTTAATGGTCATAAAAGTGCAGGGTCATGGGAACAAAAAAGACTAAACACACACACGCATAAAAGTGATGCTAGCTTGTGTACAAGCTCTCAACTCTTTGAATTATCTGCAGTCCCTGGAACTTCTTCAAGTCTTTGCAGACAATGCCACAGTGATGTGGTACATAAACAGGCAGAGCGACCAGATTTTACCCCCTATGCAGACTAGCCATGTTAGCATGAGAATATAGCTTTACAGCACAGTCTCACTTTACAAGCATTTTACATTCAAAGCAGAACTGTATGGCAGACAAGCTGAGCAGGACCAAGGCAGACCCTCATGAATGAAAGCTTAATCAGGGAGTCTCCAAGGAATTGATCATATGTGAAGAATACCTCAGGTAGACCTTTTTACCTACAATCTAAACAACCAACAGGCAAAATTCTGTTCTGCATATTGTAGCCCTTGCTGGAGCTGTTTAGTATCAGTGAATTCCCAGCTTACAGTCATCAGTAAACTTGGTCAGCCACATGTCTGGGATATTATATGCATGACCGGCCTTAGGCATAGGCCAATTAGGCGGTCGCCTAGGGCGCCGCTCTAGCAGGGGCACTTTTCCAGTATTTATTTGATGTAGGTAGACCAGGATGGGGGCACCGGATAGTGGTGGGGGGCACCGTGGAGCTGTTTTGTCTAGGGCACCAGTTGAGCTATGGCTACTCCTGATTATATGTCTGCAAAATAAATGCCAAACACAAGAGAACCTAGCACTGAGGCCTGTGATCATGCACTAGTTACAATATTACAGTGAGAGTGTGTTCCAGCAACTTTCAGATAGCCATTTCACAGTCTTGTGAGTAACATAGAGATTTACATTAACTTTGTACATTTTTTTTTAACAATACTACCATGGGGTTTCACAAGCCTTGGCGTGAGCGAGATAACTGGTGTGTACTGAATGACCACTTTTCACACCCTCGGTAACTAGATTCTAGAGACAAGACATTCTCTTCACAAAACAGACTGGGTACTGCTTGTGCCTGTGTAGATGAGTTCTGCTGTGATACATTCCATGGCTATGCATATAGGGCTGGAGAGGCTGATGGACCTTTAATGGTCTGGATCTGTAGAGTGGCTACCCTTGCATAGGGTGTTAATGTTTTTTCTCCAGGCATCAGGCACAAACCCTTTGAATAGGCTGATGTTAAAAGTTTTAAGTAGAGGCTCAGAAAGTACATACTTTGCATTTCTGAGAATGCAGCCTGGTATGTTGTCTGGTCCCATGGAAGTATTACTTTTAGTGCTTGAGAGGCATTTTAAGACTTGTTCTAAGGAGATTTTGGGGAAACTAATTTTTCAGGGATACTGGGGACAATAACTTGGGTAAGTGAGGTAAAGTTAGCACTAAATTTGCCTGTTAAACATATTGACTATATCCTTGGGATTAGAGTAAAGTGATATCATTGTAGATAAGCACAATGCATTTTTAGGCATTATTTGTTAATTTCCTGACACAGCTGAAGAAAGATTTATATTTTCCTTTAGTATGTGTATGTTTGTGCTCTGCTTTACATTTTCTAATAGTACTCGTGTTTCTTGCTGACGTGTTTCCGTGTGGTATTGCAATAACGGGATGGGGATTTCTTATAACTTTTCATCATTTTCACTCTTTGATTTAACACTTTAATATAGGAGTTCCACCTGAGAAATTTATTCCTGAATTTGCAATTATATTTATGGCTGACAGGTACTGACTGGCTTTTCTTATGCAGTTGTTAAGGTGATGTCAAAGATCAGAAGTGAATGTGTCAGTTCTGATTGAGCTCATTTGTAGGGGATTGTTGGGAATTTTTCATAGTTCTTTTACAACCTGAAGTAGGGTTGCCATAGTTAAGCCCTAAAGGTGGTCTCATTGGGCGGTGGGTTGATACCACTAAGCCTGAGAGAGATGACTGAACTGTAATCAGATTTAACTAGGGATGAGGAGATGCTTGGTGGAGTATAGGCAGGGGATGGATTCGTAAGGACCAGGTCAAATATATTAGATCTTCTAATGAGTAGTTTTGTAAGTTGCTGTAGCACATTGGCATTAACATAGTGCAGAAAGCACTGAACATATCCATTTTTAGAGGTGTACTTAACGCCAATTAATTCTTGGGTAATTTAGTTTGATTTTTTTAACACCTCAGTGGTATAAGGTACTTTCCATGGAGCTCTCTAGTGAACAGTGAAGTAATAGTTGGATTTCATAATGGTGGGTTCCATATACAGGAGCTCCAAGTTAGGATTATGGGTAATTTGATGTGAGGTAATGGTATTTCTAACAAATATAAATACTTCCCCAAAGTTGCCCAAGAGCTTGAAGGAATGATGGGCACTATACCCTTGTGCAGATGGGGAGCTGTTACTAGAGTGAAACCGTTCCCAGTAACTGCACAAATATGAATGTGTTTGAGTTGCAGGAGGGCCTCAGGTCCACGCATTTTTTTCTTTCGACTCCTATCACTGAGTAGAACCACCATGATGTTTTCCAAATTGGAGTTTGAGTTTACTATATAGGCATGTCCAGCAGTGGGACCATGAAGAAAAAGGCACTATGGGAATAACAAAGGCTTTATTCAGTATGCGGAAACCCTAGAATGAGAGGTGTAAGCTACCTCTGGCAAGACAGGAAGTCTTGGCTATCATTTCATCTCAGGCTGACACATAATGGATCCCCTTAGAATGACATCAACTACTTAGCCAATCGTTAACATCAGTTATCTTGTCTTAGTGCTGAGGCATCGTTCTTGGTGAATGCAAGAAACTGCTCAAGACTAGAATCTTCCCTGCCTCTAATACATGCATAGTAAGTTCTATCCCATCTATCTGCATATCCCACTAGGTGCATTGCCTCAGGTCATTCATTCCCAAATGGGCAACCACTAGATTGTAGTCATATTTGTCTGGTTTAAGTACCCTCAGGGCTGTTGTGGCATCATGGATCCTGGCACTGGTCAAACAATTTACAGTCACCCTGTTCTTGTTCAGTCTAGAGAGTGTGGAGTCTGTATGTCTAACAATACAGTCACCTATGACTGAAACATTTATCTGTGTAAAAACAGAGTTAGTAGACTATATGGGCTTAGATCTGCTTTCCTGGTGACTGTTTGATGAACTATGTAGTTTTACAGTATATGCCATGGAGAAAGGAAGTATGTGTTGCCCTGTGTGCTGTAAGCTGGCATCACTTAGTGTGTGTTCATGGAGGCTTTGACAATCTTTTCTTTACAGCAGTACCATACACTATGACCCTAGTGACATATTGTGATTGAAGTGATGTTCTGGTGGTGTGATGTTTACTGACAGTGGGATGATGTGAGATGTTTGCCTCCATATTTCTTGAATATTTACATCTCTTGCAGACTGTATCAACTGGTAGAAGCAGTGAACAAGTATAAGGCAGGTGCTATACTGCCTTACCTAATGTGATCAGAATCCCCACAGATGGGGTGATAGAAGACTGTTGAGTGATATCAGTGGGTGGAAGACAACAGCTTGGTACAGTTTTCAAGGGTTGGAGGGAGGCTATTACAGGAGACCCTGAAGATGTATCGATTAAGTATTTAGGGTGCTAATGTTAGGTTGGCAGTAGCTAGTCTGGCAGTACTTAGTGAAAAGAAAGAAATAATTGTGTCTGCCAAGAATAATGCATAACTGTAAGTCATTTGTTGCCTACACAGATACAAGTCCTGGTGTCGCCAAAAGATCAATGATCTTTTGCTCCTTCTCTCTCCAGAAGGTAAACAGTAGCACTAATTTCAAGCCACATCCTGAGAAGTAACATTATCGCAGATGTTGCTGGAAGCTACTCCCTGAGAAGTAACATTATCCCAAATGTTGCTGGGAGCTACTTCCTGAGAAGTAACATTATCCCAGATGTTGCTGGGAGCTAATCACTGAGAAGTAACATCCCAGATGTTGCTGGGAGATGCTCCCTGAGAAGTAACATTATCTCAGATGTTGCTGGGAGTTACTCCCTGAGAAGTAACATTATCCCAAATGTTGCTGGGAGCTACTTCCTGAGAAGTAACATTATCCCAGATGTTGCTGGGAACTACTTCCTGAGAAGTAACATTATCCCAGATGTTGCTGGGAGCTAATCACTGAGAAGTAACATCCCAGATGTTGCTGGGAGCTGCTCCCTGAGAAGTAACATTATCTCAGATGTTGCTGGGAGTTACTCCCTGAGAAGTAACATTATCCCAAATGTTGCTGGGAGCTACTTCCTGAGAAGTAACATTATCCCAGATGTTGCTGGGAACTACTTCCTGAGAAGTAACATTATCCCAGATGTTGCTGGGAGCTAATCACTGAGAAGTAACATCCCAGATGTTGCTGGGAGCTGCTCCCTGAGAAGTAACATTATCTCAGATGTTGCTGGGAGTTACTCCCTGAGAAGTAACATTATCCCAAATGTTGCTGGGAGCTACTTCCTGAGAAGTAACATTATCCCAGATGTTGCTGGGAACTACTTCCTGAGAAGTAACATTATCCCAGATGTTGCTGGGAGCTAATCACTGAGAAGTAACATCCCAGATGTTGCTGGGAGCTGCTCCCTGAGAAGTAACATTATCTCAGATGTTGCTGGGAGTTACTCCCTGAGAAGTAACATTATCCCAGATGTTGCTGGATTCAGGACACTTGCTATAGTCTTTTGTTGGTAGATACCCAGGATAGAATGTACAGCAGCTCAACACAACAGAAATCCAGTTTGCACAAAGGCCCTTAGCAAAACCACAACCAGACTAATCAGGGAAGGCCCTCAACACACTGTCCAGTCAGAGACCATCAAAAGTTAATGTCCCTCTGTTTCTTCTCTCACCAGGTGCAAAGCAGTACCATTAATTCCAAACTGGCACCTATAAGCAATTCTCACTCAGGCTTTCCAGTGATTGATAATCTGTAGGAATGCTGGGAAAGAATGTCCCATGCACCTTTTCTCACTGACAGCAAAATGGAAGCACTATTCCAAAATTGATTCATGAGAAACAGTTCCTAGGCTCTCCAGTGATTCATAGTCTTGTCCCAGATGTCACAGCTCTTAAAAGAAAGATGGAAAAAAGGTATGTATCATTTGAGTACTTCAGTGTGCACTAAGTGAATGGGATTATATGAAACTGATGCAACTCAAGTTTTAACAGATTGAGAGGAGGACCTTCCCAGTTTGATCTTTTAGAGCCCATTAATATGCAGATATGATGACATTGGGAGAAGAATCCAAAGTCAAATTTACAGAAGGACAAGCAAGCAAAAAAAAACAGCAAGGTTAAAAGCACAGCAGGGACAGGTGGGTCCCAAAGCACTTTCAACTCTCAATTATTCAAATGCATGTCCATTTGATCTGACACATCACATTTTGCCTGCATGTTTTTTGCTTCCTGTATCTTTTATTCCATTTGTCTTTGACTGATGATATCTTAAAGTCACAGTGATGTGTTGTACCATTTATTTTAACAAGTGAATTATGGACTATTGCCAGGCATCACGTTGGTATTCCACGTCTCACAAACATTGACTTAAAGCACATTTTATTATTGCTGTGGTAGTAGTGTCCTTCAAGTGAGTAACCTCCTACCTTGAGGCAGGCTGATGTCACTGTTTGTTAGTGTAAGTCGTCTTCTCTGGTTGTGGATTTTATGTATGCCATGACTCAGCCTTAATGTGCAGTAATTTTGAGGCCAGTGCATGATATCACTAGAGCTTTCATTGTAGTTTGATTTTTCTGAACAAGACTTGTGGATTTTCTAAAACATTTATTCTATGGTACTGTACTTTGTTATTGTTGGTTCTATTTATGCTGAAGCTTTTCTGCTGGGTCTTCACTGAAAAAGGGTAATTATGCCCTGTCAGGCTTCCCACTGAACAAAGGCAATAAATAAATGAGTACATACATTTGGTTTCTTGTTTGCAATGGAATTGTGACTTTTTTCAGCTTTAAACAGGGGACCTTGAGTATAACTTGTCTTCAAAAGTATAATATAGCAGAATTAGTGGATGGAATAGCGATGCCTGGTGTCCTGTCATTATACCCTTTATTAACAGATGTATTTACAGATCTTTTGCAGTAGCTCTCTCTAGTTCTTGTAGTTTCTCTGGTGTCAGTGGAATTTATATCAAAACCCATACAAATAGCACATTTTCCTCTGACAAATCTCTCTTAATCTTATTCAAATAAGTTGTACTTGGCAAACTGGCAACAGGCATCAGATTTTCCAGTGTACAGTGCAAGTCAACATTGCATTTCTGAAGCATCAATTGCATTCTTTGAAATCTTGCAGGCTTTATTTCATGATTTTATGAAGATGTTTGTCAAACGCTTAATTGTAAAAGGTCTAACTACCAAAGACCATGGTTACCATTTCATTCTAAATGTATGCATTCCTGGTTTGTGCACCTGTCCGAGTTCTTGAAACGCAGGTAATCGGCATCCCTCTGCATTTAATATTCCACCTAGCTGTTTCTGCTTTGCATCTACTCATACCTCTCAACTGTACCTCATTACGAGGAACGTACCTCATTTGGGGTCTTAAAAAAGTTCATGTTCCTCAAAGTTCCACATTGAATGGGTCTGTAACATATTCAGTGTTAGGAATTTTTTAAAAGTGAAATCCATGATAAATAGAAATGCATCATATTACTTCATTAAAAAACTTCTTTATAAGTAAAAACAGCATGTTTTAACTATCCTAGCTGAAGTTAGTAAGCCATTAGTACGTGTTCCTCATTTTGGAGATGGAAGATTAAGAGCTATGCATCTACTTGTATCATAAGTAAAGCTGCTTCAAAATGTACTTGCGTGAGAGCGGTATTTGCCTGTCTTTTTAGTAGAGGAAAGCTTTTAGTTTGCACTTCTTCAAAACCCACAACTTTCATGGTGACTCATTGTATAGACACACCATAGCCACATCTTGAAATTCTCTTCCCCAGCACCTTCTATCCGTCCCTGATGCTCACAACTTAAAACGGCTCCTAACAGAATATTTCTCAAATCACTGGTTATGCTCCTGCACTTCCTGTGGCTAAGCTAATTCCTACCCTGCTCTTCTGTCTCTTACTCTCCTCTCACCTTTTGCTCTTAGCTGTATTACTCTTTTATTAGACGTATATTATTCATGAAAAAAATATGACTTGATTTATATGTTAAATTTTATCTCTATTGCACTTGTGTACATTTTGACTTTTGTTCTTATCATACCTATATTGTACTATTTATTATGTTTAACATTTTTGGAATCCTTACTGTATCATGTCTTTTTTGTTTTCTCACTCTTTAACTATTGTAACTTCACTTGGGGTCTTTTCTCCCCGGGTCTCCGCTGAAAATGGGCTACTTTCTCAGTCGGACACTACCCAGTTATCAAATGTAAATAAACTATTATGTCAAGTGGCTACCACTGAATATCTACTTAATCAAGTTGGTGAGTTCAGTTTAACTCATTAACATCGACAGAGCTGATTTCACTCTGTAGTTAATCATGTCTGCAGTGCTATTTGTGTGGAATGCCTTATCTATTCAAGCCAACAAGGTTTGAAAGACAGACCACATACAGTGCTTTTGATCTGCTGTGATTTAATCATGGTGCTGAATTTGCAGTAATCAGTGCCATGACTAAGCACGTTAAATGTGAGGAAATGGCTTCCATTGTATATCAAATGTAAAACCTGCTTCTTGTGTTCTGCTGAAAAGATTTTCTCACATTTAGTTTTTCTTTTCACATACAGTTCTGAGCAGCTGCTGTCCACGCTGCCGTCAGTTAAGAATGTGACACCTAATTAACTATCAGCAGGCATTGATGAATTAACCATCAGCAGACTTTCATGAATGAACTGACAACTGTCATGGATTAAAGGAAACAGTTCAGTATATGGAGATCACACTGTTCTCTCTCTTTTTTGTGATGCTGTAATCTCTAAGCTAGGTGAGTTACCACCTGTCTATGTAGGACAGCCCCTATTTGGGCACATGGATCCTACAGAGAACATGAAAAATGGCAAATGTCCAAAGCTCTTAGGGGAAAATGTTTCCTAAATTTCCTGTAATAGTTACAAAAAAGTTATTTCATATCTGAAGTGCCTTAATATCATACGAAAAACAGAAATTAGTTAAATTCCACAAGGGTGGGCTTCTATTTTGGCAGAAAATTGATGTCCACTATTTTGCAGTGGTTGTGGGTATGGTCTGTTCTGCAAAAATATTAAACTTCCATAAAAAATGCCCAACTTTGTGCATTTGCAAAAGAGCTATTAGGGATGCATTCCCCCACATGGGTGTTGCATGACCTTGCTCCCCCTTCTGCTTTAAGAATGTGCAGCCTCTTGATTATTTGGTGCAAAGCTGCTGTGTAGTTTCTCAGCTTGTTGACAAAAGCTCTTAGTCTACTTTTTTTTCTTTTTCAAAGAGCTATAGGTACTTGGGTGCTTTGCTTGGTGGTTGCATTACTGGCACAGCTTCTGCTGACAATTTAAAGCACTTTTCTGTCTTCAAGTATTGTAGGTCCTCAGACAGATTGGAATAGTTTACTACAACACCAGTCTAAATTTCATCGTCCTACAGACTGTGTTTCTGCGTCTGCAGTAATCCTGATAGAACAGACATATATTCCTGCTCTCTCCCACTTTTTTTTTTTAATCTGAAAACGTTTTATACTATTTTTTTTTTTATTTCATGGGGTTTTCTAATTTCATTGATTTCTGTATTTGGCTTAATGCTGCACTCACACACTGGCTGTCTTCTTGAATTATGTTCTTCGTGCTTCACTGTTGCAGTCATTACATTTGGGTAATCCTGCTGGCAGGTTGCCTTCAGTCGGCCTGAATTCCAAAATCCTGGGTCCTGCTTCGGCCGCTGTCGCCTCTTCCCTGATGTCAGGTCGTCAGGGGTATAAAAGATGTGGCCGACGCCATTTTCTTTAGTCTTTCTTGCCGCGCGGTGCCCAAAGCAGAAGCATTTCGCAAGTGCCGGTCGGCCGACTCCTGAGATTTTCGAGTTCGAGTTTCAGATCCGAAGTCTTCTATAAAGCTAAGTATCCCATTGGGGAAACTTTTCTTGCTCCAGACCGATGTCAGAAAAAGTTAATAATTGTATTTCTTGTGGGAAGCAAATACCTCATAAGGACTTTCATTCTTACTGTATTCCATGCCTAGGCCCTGACCATAACGTTTCAGGTTGTCGGTTTTGTGCTAGATTTAACCAAAGCACTATTAAGCGTTGGTATGATTTTGCATTAAACTATTTTGGACACAGGTATAATTATCCAGAAATGTCGTCGGATAGCCATCCGACTACCGGAGTTCACAAAAAACGCAAAGAAAAAGATAGACAACCGAGGCCCAAAACCGACGACGAAGCTTCTCCTAAGCCAGTCGCCGATTCACCGGTTCTCAGTGAGGCACTTTCACAGCCCCTGACGCCCGCTACTTTAGAGTCGCAGGCTGCTACCGACTCCCATGTGGAGTCGTCTATGCCGCTGGAAACTCAGTGCATTGGAGCCTCGGACGCTATTCCTTCAGATGGGTCCGGAGTTGCTGAGCAGGCACCGGCTTCTGAGGGTGTATTCAGACCTAAACATCTATACATTAAACCAAGGCAGAAACTAAAGCACCTTCAAAGGCAAAGAAACAAACTCAAGAGCCACGTGGTCAGGCCTCCATGCCCAAAAAGCAGATGCTCAAAATGGCCGAAGACTTGATTACCTTGATCATGGATTCCCATCCCCCTCCTGATAAGAGGCCTAGGCAAGAGACTGACTATGAATCTTCAGATCAGGTTTCCATTTCTTCTGATTCCTCTTCTGATCAGGAATATTCTTTTCTCCCCTATGAGGATTCTGATGCTGAAGAATCTATACATTCAGCTTCTCCTCCAGAGGACTATTCTTTTGGGGAAACCTTACATACCATGAGGGAGCATTTCCACTGGGAGAGCCAAGATTTTTCAGAATCTAAAAAGAGGCTCAGGGATTTCTTGTTACTACCCCAACACAAGCCACTAGCCATCCCACCTGCGTTAGACATTGTAGATGATGTGTTTTCGGAGTCTAGTCTTACCCCTGACTCCTTACCTCCAGCTCATATTAAGCCTGACAGATATTACAGGGTTCCTGACTCGCATAGATTCATAGGTTCATACTAGGCTATCTGCCCAAGGGCATTTATAAGCCTAGCCCATAGTTATTTGGCTTTCGCCACCCCTTTAGTTTGAATAAAACTATGCCTATTATTTTGCTGTGCCTCTGTCAAGCAGTGACACTGAAGTAATCCCTGGGGTATATCTGCGATCCCCCATCCATTGGTCAAGATTCCTCTTGAACAAGGCCAGCGAGGTGCTCTGCCTCACATGTACCGGGATTTTGTTCCACAGCATAGGGAGTCTCTGGGTGATGAATCTGTCCCTCCAGCACGTTCTATTAATAACCGTGTCAAGGTTTAAGTCTCCCGCCCTTGTGGTTCTGAGGGATCTAGATTTTTTTGAGGTGAAGCATATTCATCAAATCAGGGTTTGACATGGCCTTATATGTCAAGCACAGGTCACCTCTGAGCAAGCGGTATGAGACTGAATAGAGCTGGAGTTCTTTCAGTCGGGCAGCATAAGACATATTTTTGAGACCCTTTATCCTTTTGGTGAGGAACTTTTGGGGCCTTTCCAGCTGCTGCAGGTGTCGGATCAGATACATTCCGAATGGGGCATTGTACTCAATCATAGGTCTAATGAGTGATGAGTACAGGGGGACGATGACCTCCCTTGATCTAGATGTGAATCCCTTCATGATCAGGTGGGCAATGTAGAAGCTTTTCCTAACTACTTTAGCAACATGAGTGTCAAACGAAAGGCTACTGTCAACCTGGGTCCCCAGATCCCTGATGACTTCTTCTGTGCTCAGTGGATTGCCACCTATATGGTAGCTAGGGGTAACCTTGTTTTTCCCGAAGGGTATGACTATGCATTTCTTGGCATTTAACTTTAGGCCATGGCTCTGGCACCAGTTATCCGTTTCTGTGAGGCCCTTCTGAAGGATATCTGTGTCAGATGGGTTTTCGACTATGGCGCCCAGTTTGCAGTCATCTGCAAACTTTGTCAGCCATAACCCTCCTGTGTTTGCTTGTACTTCAGAAAAGTAGATGCCGAACAAGAGTGGACCCAGGACTGAGCCCTGTGGGACACCACTTGTGACAGGCTTTGAGTCTGACATGGCTCCAGCAACTCTGACCCTGTGGGTTCTGTCACTTAGCCAGTTTGCAACCCATCTTGTGATGTATGGGTTTACATTCAAGCTGATGAGTTTTTCGATGATACCTGAGTGGGGTATTGTGTCGAAGGCCTTTGTCAGGTCAAGGTAGGCTGTATTGGCTGCCTTTCCCTCATCAATGGCCTTGGTGACTGTCTCGAAAAAGTCAACCAAGTTTAAAAGGCATGATCTGCCTTTGACAAAGCCAAACTGGGTTGGATCCAAAGTCTGCAAGTTCCCTATGTCTTTATTTATGAGTTCCATTATGATCCTCTCCATGGCTTTGCAGATAAGGCTTGTCAAGCTAATGGGACGGTAATTTCCAGGGTCGGTGGAGGCACCGCCCTTGTGAAGTGGGACCACAGTCGCCGTGCGCCACTCCTTGGGTACGTATCCTGAGGTGAGGCTAAGATTAAACAGCTGTCCTAACTGCGGGTTTAATTCCTCATTGAGTTCGTGGAGCACACAGCCGGGGACACCATCCGGTCCCATGGATGCTGTGTTTTTGCTTTGGAGAGAGCAGTTCTCACCTGGGCGTTGGAGATGTTTGGGGGGCTACAATCCTCTGGTATAGATATCTCTCCTTTTGGGGGAGAGAAGTTTGCACTGAACCTGTCAGCCAGTATGTTGGCAATGTGTGTAGGTTCAGTAATCTTCACATCATTTTGAACTAATTCTGAGCATATCTGGGAGTTTCCTCCTAGGTTTCTAACATAGCTAAAGAAGGCCTTATGATTGTCTTTTGAGTCCTTGGCGATTTTTCTCTCAAAATTTGCCTTGGATGATTTTATGAGAGCTCTTAGTTTTTACTTATAATGATCAAAGGTGTCTTACCTTTCAAGGATTTTGCTCTATCTTGTAGTAGCTTCCTCCTTTTGTTGTAGAGCTTGTTTATGGCTGGGGTCCACCAGACTGGATGCTTGCCTTTGGTACAAAGAATCTTAGTTTTGTTTGGGATTGCCTGATCCATGCAGTCCTGTAGGTGCTGGTAGAAGGCATTTGTAAGTGATTCAGCGGTTTGAGTAATGTTTACCACTGGCTCAGGGGCCATAAAGGAGACCACACTAGTTTTTAGAAGTGTGAAGTCGGCTTTTGAGAAGTTTTTCACTGTGGTCTTTTTATTTCAGGTGGGGGCGGGATGAGGACCTCCAGCGAGATTAGTTTATGATCTGATCTCACCAGTGAGGGGTATACTTCCGGTGTTGAACATTGTGATCCCATGTTCATGATGATGAGATCAAGTATGTTTTCTCCTCTTGTGGGGATGGTGACTAGTTGTTCCATGGCATTTGAGTTTATGAACTCCAGGAACCTTTGGGCTAGAGTGTTTGGGCTTGAGTAGTGTTCCCAGTCTATATTAGGGTAGTTGAAGTCACCTAGTATGATGGTGTTTGGAGATACATTTATCCCTCCATTGTTTTCAGGAAGGCCATGTGAGGTTCCTGAGTTTGAGAGGGTGGCCTGTAACATGCTACAAATTGCAGAGCAGTCTTGCCTATGGTTAATTGCACCTGGATGGTCTCCGATGCATCGTGCATTGCCACCAACCTTGAGGTGTGGGTGTCCTTTATGAATATGGACACCCCCCCTCCTTTCTTGGTGTTGTCCGGATTTTGGGGCCGGAACGCATGATATGAGGTGAAACCTGCTAGTGCTGGGGTGCTCTCAGGAGCCTTGAACCAGGTTTCTGTCACAGCACAGACATCGATGTTCTCCATACTGAGAAGGGCCTCGAGTGCGTGCATCTTGAGATTGAGACTTCTGGCATTGAGCAGCAAAACCCTGCTGCAGACCCAGAAACTATTTCTTAGGGTCCCAAAGGAGTTAAGGTGTCCGCTGCAAAAAAACCTACCCCCTCTGACAGAGATAAGGGCACTGGATAGATGGGGGAAAAAGGTTTACACATCTGCTACCTTGGCTATAAGGGCCTTAAACTGTTGGTTTCATATGCTCAAATATCAGCAACATGTCATTGCATTGCTTAAACAGAAAATGTTGTTAAACTCTGAATGTACAGAAAACAAGGAAATGCAGGATTTATCGCACGCAGCTGAACAAGTTGGAAAGCATACTTTGCAATGTGGTTTTGATTCTTTAGAGGCCTCCTGCAGGGCTGCAGTTACAAGTTCTGTAATTAGGAGGCATGCTTGGTTAAAGGAACAAAATCTGCCTGATCATGTTAAAGTTAAATTATTAGCTGCACCTTTACAGCATGATACTTTGTTTGGTGTTAAGGCAAAAGAGGTGTTAAAGAAAATGGAGGACAAAGCTAAATCTATGCAAACGGTCAAAGATTTTTTACAAGTACAGCCACCTAGGTTTAGTAGACACTGGCCAACAAAGAATTGGTCCTTTCCTGTGTCAGACAGATCTCAAAGCGGCAGACCCAGACGCCCGAGAGGCAGATCCCAGGCGCAAGGTTAATTCCGCTCAAAACAATGGGGGGCTTCTACCTCCAAAGTTGGAGAAGACAAATCACAGCCATTCAGGAAACAGTCCCAATGACTTCCCCCTGCCTGCACCAAGCACTTATCTCCTGGCAGCCCCCTTGGGGGGGAACTTTGCACTTTTTTCTCAAAATTGGCACATTATAACCCAGGACAAGTGGGTCTTAAATATCGTGTCACAAGGCTACAAGTTCCATTCCATACCCTGCCAAAGGCAAATGGCTGGCCAGATCTGCCAAAAAAATCAATGGGCAGAGGCACAAGAACAAGTCTCTTCCCTCATGGACATGGGGGCCATTCAACTAGTACCAGAGCAAGAGCAGGGACAAGGATTTTACTCAAGACTGTCCTTGGTACCCAGAAAGGACAAGGCCTGGAGGCCAATACTGCACCTATCTATTTTGAACACATTCCTGGATATACCAAAATTCAAGATGTTGACTTTGCAGCAGCTTCGGCCCATGCTGGGCAAGAACACCTGGCTTGTGACTTTAGACCTAAAAGAGGCATACCTGCATGTCCCAATCAGACAAATATGCAGAAGATACCTCAGATTCAAGGCTGGCTCAATGCATTATCAATTCCCTGCACTGCCCTTTGGCTTATCTACTGCACCCAGGGTCTTTACAAAGTGCCTGGCACCAGTAATTGCATTCTGCAGACAAAGAGGAATACAAATATATCCATAATTGGACTGTCTAATTCAAGCAGAGAACAAGGACATTCTTCTACAGCATCTGGCATTTGTGAAAAGACTTCTAACATGCCTACGGTACACAGTCAATGAAAAAGAAATCAAAATTAGTACCCTCACAAGAGATAACATTCCTGGGTGCAAGCTTGAATACAACTGCCAAGATGGCTTATCTCACGCCAGACAAACAAAGGAAACTGACTACCTATTTCAACCTGTTGGCAACAAAGGCCCAGTTATCTGCAAGAAAAATTCTGCAGGCTTTGGGCTTCATTGCATCCTACTAATTCCATATGCAAGACTGCATATGAGGAAACTTCAATGGTACCTAAAAAGTGTTTGGACTCAACATTGCCACAGTCTGGAAACTATGATTACTCTCATTCCCTGCCTGCAACAGGAGTTTTGATGGTGGGCAAAGGCTTGTCACCAAAACAAGGGACAGCCATTCACATTACCCCCAGCCAGGCAAACACTAGCAACGGATGCATCAGATTATGCCTGGGGGGCCCACATGGCAGGAAGATGCATTCAGGGCACATGGACCTCAAACCAAATGCATCTACATATCAATCAAAAAGAGATGCTAGCAGTTCAAAATGACCTGACAGCCTTCGAGGACCTACTTCATCCAGGACAACTACTGATAAAGACAGACAACACCACGGTCATGCGGTATATAAACAAGCAGGGGGGCACTCATTCTTACCCTCTTTGCAGACTAGCCATGACTTTGTGGAACACAGCATTGACTTACCAAGTACAACTGCAGGCACAATTCCTGCCAGGAAGGAAAAATACTCTGGCAGAAACCTCATGGATCCCCACGAGTGGCACCTGGATCCACAAGTCTTCAGCATGGTAACAAGGAAATGGGGATGCCCAGACATAGATCTATTTGCCTCCCCTCACAACTACCAACTAAAATGTTTCTGCACAAGGATTTATCACAGACAGGCATGGGAAGTGGATGCCCTATCTTTCAGCTTGAAAAACTTATCAGTATACGCATTTCCCCCTCTGCATCTCCTCCCCAAGGTACTCCTAAAGGTCGGACAGGAGAAGCCAAGGATGATACTAATTGCCCCAGACTGGCCCCGCCAGTACTGCTATCCAGTACTAAGGAGCTTGTCTCAATGCCCAGCTTGGACCTTACCTCAGATACCTCATCTACTGTCCCAGCAAAACAATCAGATCCTGCACAGCCAACTCAGGACTTTAAACCTGGCAGCATGGTGGATAATGTAGTCATACAAAACACACCTCTCAGTAAAGCTGTGATGGATGTCATTTTGGAGGCCAGAAGGCCTAGTACTAGAAAATCTTATGCTGGAAAATGGAAGAGATTTTGTGCTTGGAACCAGGCACAAGAAACTGATACAGCTGTGCCAAACATTCCTCAGATTTTGCAATACTTAACTGAGATGCTGGACAAAGGTCTATCTTTTTCATCTATTAAAATTCATGCCTCCACCATTTTGGCTCATTACAATACAGAGTCACCAATCTTTTCTCATCCCTTACTAAAACAGTACCTCAGAGGGGCCAAAAACTTAAGGCCTACAAGAAGATCACCAATGCCTGCATGGGACCTCAACTATGTCTTGGAAAAACTCATCCTGCCTCCTTTTGAGCCAGCTGCTATGGCTGATATAAAGTTTTTATTTTGGAAAACAGCTCTGCTCCTAGCAATAACTTCTGCAAGACAAGTTTCAGAGCTTCAGGCACTCATGGCTGTGGAACCTTTTATCATTTTTTATCCACACAGGATCTGTTTGAGGACAAACCCAACATTTATACCTAAGGTGGTGTCCAGTGTGGCCCTTAACCAAACTATTCATCTGCCAACTTTTTTTATCCAAATCCACAGAACAAGGGAGAGAGAATTCTGCATTCTTTGGACGTACACAGACAGCTTAGATTCTACTTGGACAGAACCAAAGTTTTCCGAAACACAGAACAATTACTAGTGGCATATGCTGCAGGATCACAAGGAAAGGCTATCTCAAAGCAGACTATTTCAAAGTGGATAGGCCACTGCATTCATTTCTGCTACTTACACCATGGCAAGCCAGTGCCTAAGGGCATTAGGCCACATTCAACCAGAGCTGCAGCCACATCAGCAGCCTTTCTCAGGGGAGTACCAACCAAGGACATTTTAGAGGCTGCTACTTGGAGTTCAGTGCACACCTTTACCAAGCACTATCATCTGCCACTCTACTCTAAATCCAGGGCAGGCTTTGCCACTGCAGTTCTGCAGGGCCTCATAGCTGCTCCTAATGCTGTTTAGCTCCAGCCTCCCATCCATAGCTTTGGGACTCTACCCAAATGTAATGACTGCAACAGTGAAACACGAAGAACATAGTACAGTTGTGTACACTTACCAGAAATGTAGATGTTCGAGTATATTCACTGTTGCAGTCCAGGTTACCCACCCGCCACCCCCCTCTCTTCTGATGGAACCTATCTTTCCTTCTCTGATTTATACAACCTATGTGGTGTATTTGCTTGTAAATGAAAGTAAAGTTTATATTGGTGCATGTATTTATATGTATATAAATTTTGGCTACCCTTTTAGGGGGCACCTGACATCTGGGGCAAGAAAAACTAAATAAAATGGCGTCGGCCACATCTTTTATACCCCTGATGACCTGACGTCAGGGAAGGGGCAACAGCGGTTGACACAGGACCCAGGACTTTGGAATTCAGGCCGACTGAGGGCAACCTGCCAGCAGGATTACCCAAATGTAATGACTGCAACAGTGAATACACTCGAACATCTACATTTATGATGTGTACACAACTGTACTTTCTGTCGGCCTCTGTGAACGTATGATGAACCATTTTGCACATTTTCACACCGTGTTCATTGTATTCTGTTTGCAATGAAAAGTACATTGCATTTTTATAACCATCTTTAGCCTGTATACTGTGACGTCTCTTAATCATGATGATAGACAGGTACATCTATGCGAAGTATTTTATGTTGCTTTAACTGAGATAATGGAGCAACAATTTGAAAAAGTTGTGATAGACTTTATTAACACAACTGAAGCAGATTTGGCCTTTCACCTACAATCATTAGTCTTTGCTCAAAGTATGACAATAGCACATTTATACTCTTCTCCTTTGTCAAGGTTATCCACAACATATTTATGATTTATATACAGATTTTCAGACAGTAATTTTATTTTCAGACTTTGCCACAGATTATTACTTTATTACTTATTTTTTCAAAATATTCACAGATGCATTCTCTAAATGCATTTGTGTTCTTACATTGTCTTTCTCCAAATATTAATATTTATTTTTAGGGCTTGTTTGTGTTTAGGTGGTGCAGCGGTCAGCATTGTCGCCTCACAGCAAGAGGTTCTCCGGTTCAATTCTCGGCTGGTGTGCCTTCTGTGTGGAGTCTGCATGTCCTCCCCACAGTCGAGTGATGTTTAAAGACATGCAGGTAGGTGCGTGTGTGAAAGGGTGTGCCTTTGTTGAAGGTTGGGCATCGGGCTGGCACCTCGGCACCATAAAAATATACTGCCAATCATAAGCAGACCGGAGTTCCACTGTGGCGACCCCTAACTGGGAAAAGCCAAAAGACATTACTTTTTTTTTTTTTTTTTTAAAACACACACTTGCATAATCGCTAATGCTTTAACACATCCTAAACATTTGACTTTTAACTTGGCTGTACCTGTTTTCATGCATATGGCCACAGGGGGGGGGGCATAGTTCTTTTCTGTTTATCACTGGGCATTATCTTAGATAAAATGTTGAGAGATCCCATGTCATCCTTATTTGCATATATTTTATAACTTTTAGGATTCATTTTCTCCATACTCCCAGACTCCATATAATTTTTTACACACCATCTGTTGGAGATTTTAACTGCCCATTTGATAGCAAACTTGCACAAGACAGTTCTGTGACTTTCTCAAGTGTCAAATCTGATTCTGTCAAACGCCTGCCTCTTATAGCTCCAGAAGCAGAAATGATTGACTATAACCCCAAGTTCAGTTAGTGACTTGGACACTGGCAGAGCTAATGCCGGGGGTGGGGTGGGGAGTGATGAGTCTATATCTGTTTGCCACTCTCAAGTGGGAGGAGTGGGAAGCATGTGCATGAGCGCACATTCTTACTTAGAATCCCTGATGGGCAGAGCTCCATCTGGGGGTGCTGTCTCAAGGGGAACAGGGTGAGTTGAATATATCACATGCAGAGGCATGGATGGAATTTGCAAACAGCCAACCCTTGGACATGATGCTTACAGGCATGCTTAGGAAATGAAGGGCTCAAGAAAACACCCCCTGTACTCAGGGTGAATGATGGCACTGCACTTCTGTCTCATTCAGCTTTTACACCAGGGTAAGCAAATGGGCAGAAGAGCTCCCACCCAGTAGAAAGCACAGCTGTGTAAAATGTTACATAACAGTAGATATCCTTGTCTTCACCTCTGCAGTATTCCTTACGTATGGGATTCACTGCCATGGAAACCCGGTGTCCGGCCAGTCTACCTAAGCCTACTGTTGCTTTAAGGTATGCTGAACATCAGCCAGATGCTCCTTGCATAGTGTAGAGAATAAAGGTGATGTTCAGTTATGCCATCGTCAGAACTGATTGCACCAGTTGGGACACCAGTCCAAGAAAACCAAAGACAACCTGCGCATCTAGGAAGGAAAAAGACTAGGGGGATTGAAACAGGGAATGAATACTGCAGCAGTGAAGGCAAGGACATCCACCATTATGGTAAGATTTTACACAACTGTACTATGTCCTTATATTCACCGCAGTGGTATTCATTACATATGGGAGACTGTCAAAGCTCAGGAAGAAACCTGGGTGGAGGAAGCAGCAGTAGAGCCCTCTAAGAAGCCATGAAGAATGGCATTAGTAAAACCAGCTCTAGCTCTGGAGATAACATCCAACTTGTATTGTTTGGTAAAAGTATGCATAGACATCCAGGTAGCTGCTTCAAGAATAGAATTAGTGCCTAAGCCCTAGAAAAAAAGCACCAGAAGAAGCCACAGCTCTAGTAGAATGAGCCTTTACAGAAGAAGGAAGGCTGTTGCCATAAAAAGTGTAACAAAAAGAAACAGCCTTTGAAATCCAAATAGAAATAGTTTGTTTGGAAACAGCCAAGCCTAAAGACCTAAGATGAAAGGAAATAAACAACTGATCAGATTTTCTGATAGCTTTAGTCTTATTCAAATAAAATCTGAGCTGTCTTGCACATCCGAAGTGTGCTGCACCCTCTCACTGTCAGATTGTGGAGAGGAGAAAAAAGTAGGCAAGTTAATAGACTGATTAAGTGACAACTCATTAACAACCTTAGGCATAAAAGGATTAGTAAGCAAGGACACTCTATCCTCGTGGAATATCGAAAAAAGCAGGCAAGCCCTACAGGCTTGCAACTCAGACACCCATCTGGCAGAAGTAAGAACTAATAAAAGAACTGTCTTCCAAGAACAATGTTGAAAGGAAGCTGAAACAACAGGCTCAAAAGGAGCCTGAGCCAATTTCTCAAGAACAAAATTAAGATCCAGGGAGGAGGAACAGGCTTCCTGTGAGGTCAAATATTAAGGACACCTTTAAGAAATTGCTTGGCCTCAAATCTAGAGATTAAGGAGGAGTTAAAGGCAGACAAGCAGAAAGAGCTGATGTGAGCCTTAATAGAAGAACAGGGCAAACCAGCATTGAGCAACTCACACAAATAAGAGAAAACCAAAGAACATCCACAGTAAGTGGGTCCATTTTACCGGAAAGACACCAAATAGAAAACCTGTTCCGTTTAGATAAGTAGGATTTCCTAGTAGTAGGTTTCCTGGCTTCCTGCAGGACCTACAGCACATCCTCAAAAAAAGGTGTATATGAGGAATCAAAATCCTATCATCCACAGTGTCAGTTGAAGCATAGACTGGTGGAGATGGATTAGAGATCTCTTGTCTTGTGTGAGTAGATTGTGTGAGTAGATCCACCCTGTGGGGGAAACTTGAGATGATTGCCCTTGGCTAGATGCAGAAGTAGAGGGGCACCACTGCTGCTGTGGCCAAAAGGGAGCTGCCAGCAAGAGCATCCTATTGAATCTTGAACAGGACTTTCGTAATGAGAGGAAGGGGAGAGAATGCATAAAGAAAACATCCCTTCCAACAAAATGAGTGTGTCCACCTTCCACATCAGAGGACCTGGGACTCTGGCACAAAACAGAGAAAGTTGATTGTTAAGAGGGGAGGTAAAGAGATTTATTTGAGGAGTATCCTACTGGTGAACAATGTCCAGAAACACATTCCTTTGAAGCATCCATTCATGGGATTGAGTGAGGGATCTGCTTAGAGGGTCTGCCACAATGTTCTGATCTGAAGGAATATAAATTGCCTGGAGAGTCACTAGACACTGGACAGCCAGATCCCATACTAGAAGAGCCAGCCAGCAAAGGTAAGCTCTTGTTCTCCCCTGTTTGTGATATACCACATAATTGTGGTATTGTCTGTGAATACCTTGAGAGGCCCTGGAGAGGAAAAGAGGATGAAAGGCCTTAAGAGCCAGCATAAGAGCTCTCATCTCCGACACTGATGTGTTGCTCTTGCTAACAAGGCGACCACACTCCCTGTACCTTCAGGAAGCCAAAAGTTGCTCCCCATCCCACATCTGAAACATCTGTGAACAGTTCCTGAGAGGGAAGAGGGGGATGAAAAGGGCGGCCTGGATTGACAGACAGCTGCTGAATACACCAGACAAGTTCCTTCTTGAGACAAGGAAGAAGAGGAACTGGATGTGCATGATGAATCCACCCTCCCTGACTTCAGAAACCACTGGAGCTTCCTCATGTGGAGTTTGGCCAGAGGGATCATCGGAATGGTGGAAGCCATGAAACCCAGAGTTCTCAGAAACATCCTGGCTATAATGGACACCCAGGTGAAGAAGAGTCTGAAAGTAAGAAATGAGAATTAAGGCCTTTGGAGGAGGCAAGGATTCCAGCATTGGCACCGTCTGAATCCTGCAACCCAGAAAGACATGATCCTGAGAAGGAGTCAGAAAAGACTTTTTGAAGTTTATTGTAAACCCCAGGCTCTGAAGAAGAGTAATGGAAAAACAAAGATTTTGCAAAAGGATCTCCGGAGAGGATCCCTGAATCAGCAAGTCATCCAAGTAAGGAAATATTTGGATTCCTTGAAGCCTGCAAAAAGCAATCACAGGAGCGAGGCATTTGGTGAACACCCTTGGGGCAATAGAAAGGGCAAAACACAAAACTGAAAATGCCAGGAAACAGAGAAATGCAAAAGCTTCCTGAAAAGAGGATCGATCGGAATATGGGGATAAGCATCCTTGAGATCCATAGACACCAGAAAGGCCTGGAGGGAGCAAGAGAAGAAACAGAGTCTGAAGGGGCAACATCTGAAAGGAAGGCACCTTCAGAAAAGTGATTAGATGAGAGAGGTCTAGAATCAGTCTCCATGTACCCTCTTTTCTGGGCACTAGAAATATTCTTGAATAAAACCCCTTCCCCCTTTGGGACACAGGCACCTCTTGAATAGTACCCTGAGACAAGAGATCTCGAAGAAACTCTGGGGAAAAAAGGAAGTTGCTGCTGAGGAGTGCCCATAAAAGGAGGATGGGATATCTAGATCATGAAGTACCCCTAACAAATGATTGACAGAACCCAATAATCCTGTGTGATTTGAAGCCAAATAGGAAGCAAAATAAGAATGTGGCTGGGAACAGGTGGATAGTCAGACAGCACCTGGTTTGTCAGGAAAGGAAGGCTTTTGAATCCCTGCACTCTGAGTGGCCTTAGCAGGGAAGTCCATTTACCACCCTTTTTACCTTTAGCAGGAGGGCGAGATTGCCTATGAATTAAGGCTGACTTAGAAGGGTAGTTTCTCCGAAATTTAGGCACAGGAGATACACATGTTTAAGCTCCTGTAAGGCCTTCCCCTTGTCCTGAAGAGAATTAAATCAGCAGCCGCTTCCCGAAACAAAAGTTTATTATTCAGAGGAGTATCCATCAACTTAGCCTTAATATCATCAGGTAAAGGTTGAAGCCTAAGCCAAGAATACCTCCTCATCATTGAATCAAAAGCAGCAGCTCTAGAAGAGGCATCTGCTGCATCATAACTATATTTGATAGAATGACAAACTACCTGAGAGGAAGTCCCTAGCAATGAAAGAACAGAAGATTTACTCTGAGTCTGAAAGATCAGAAAAAAATCTGACAAGCCTGAGAAAGAAGAGACAGCACATACCTAGACATATGGGTCTGATAATTAATTGGCCTAAAAGCTAGGATAGCCAAAGTATAAACCTTCTTACCCAGTCTGTCCATGGTTCTGCTGTCCTTGTCAGAAGACAGTAACTTGGACAAAGGAAGCAATCGAGACGTCTTGTGAGATGCTACATACACCACAGAGGGGTCATCAGCAGGACATTTGAACAAAAAGGAACAATCCTCAGGCACCCTATAAAACCTATCAGGCATCTTGGGAGTAGAGGGCAAATGATCAGGTGCTTTAGAAGCACTGGAAAAAAACATCCAGTAAAGCAGCCATAACAGGAGGAATAGCCACAGGTTTAGGAGATTCCATCTGCAGTAACTCATAATACCCCTTATGGATGTCAGAGACCCAAGCACAATCCCACATAAAAAATTCCATCATCCTAGAGATTGTATCCTCAAAGGAAATTTCCTCAGAAGGAGTATCTGGACTATTAGATTCCTCCTCCTCTGACCCATAGTGTAAAGGAGAAGGAATATGAGCACAATAAGTAAGGGACTCTTCATCAGAATCCATCTCTTCCTCAGAAAAATTCAATTCCCTGAGCCTTTTAAGTGGAGAAGAGGACCAAGGAGGAGCAGGAACCAAAACCCCTTCAGGAGGCCTGAATGACAATAAAGCATTAAATAACCCCTGAGTAAAGGCCTGCCACTCACTTTGTGGATCCCTAGGAGCAGAAGAAATATATTTACTTTTCTGTTTCTTTTTTAAGGGAAAGTCTTCCCTAGAAAACTGAGAAGGCTGTGACTCAGGATGGTATTCCACAACCGTAGTAGGAACTTCTTCCCTAAGGAGAATCTGTGTAACCCCCCCTTGACCCCCTCAGAAACAGTCAACCATGGCTCCTGTAAATGTCTGAAACTGACTACTGCAAAGTCTCGTTGGAAGTGCTGCCTGCCAGATCCTCACCAGCCTTCAATCCAGATGCGGCAGAGAAATATGATACAGCCAGATGAGCCTCCGGGTTTGTAACAGCCTTAGGAGAAACACCTAGCAGAGGCTGCACAGTGGAGGATTCCAGTCTTACCTTTTTCACCTTCTTCCCTGATGGCTGACTGTTAGGGTGGGAAGTTCCTTCTATTGTATCTTTAACAAGAAGCTTAAGATGCGGGGTGACAAGATACAGTGAAAGGGAAGAAAGCCTACTGCAAAGGGTTGTCAGGATGAATGCTTGACAAATCGAACAAGAAGTATATTTGTGAGAAGCTCCTAGGCAAAAAAAAGTACTTATTGTGGTGGTCTTTATGAGGAATCTCACCCCAATACTGGTATTTACCCTTTCTGGATGACTTCTTCTTCTTTCAGCTGCTCCCATTAGCGGTCACCACAGCAGATTAACTGTTTCCATTTCTTCCTGTCCTCTGCATCTTGCTCTGTCACACCAACCACCTGCATGTCCTCTCTCACCACATCCATAAACCTTATCTTAGGCCTTCCTCTTTTCCTGTTACCTGGCAGCTTCATCTTTAGCATCTTTTCCCCAATATACTCTGCATCCCTCCTCAGCACATGTCCAAACCAACGTAATCTTGCCTCTCTGGCTTTGTCTCCAAACCTTCCAACCTGGGCTGACCCTCTAATATACTTATTCCTAATCCTGTCCATCCTCGTCACACCCAGTGCAAATCTTAACATCTTCAATTCTGCCATGTCAAGCTCTGACTCCTGCCTTTTTGTCAGTGACACTGTCTCCAACCCATATAACATAGCTGGTCTCACTGCCCTCTTCTCTTTCTGGTTGACATTAACCCCAAACAGCATAAAAAATTCAAGAAAAAGAACAACCCCCCAACTGGGTACTTATCTGCAATAGTGAGGACTTCAGCAAACAGGACTAATCACTGGGATACAAAAATACAGTAGAAATGGCAAAAAACAGATGTAGGCAAACAGACCAACAATTAGAAACAGTGTTTGGACTGGCAGCAAAGAAGTTCTGAGGATGGTATGCCTGAATGTCACCTTTATGCCCTACACTATGCAAGGAGCATGTGGCTAATGTTCAGCATTCCTTAAAGCAATGGTAAGCTTTGGTAGACTAGCAGGACATGGTGCTTCCATGGCAGGGAATCCTATACGTAATGAATACTGCAGTGGTGAATGTAAGGACATCTAATTGCTCTGTGAGGTGACTGGAGGGGAGGGCTTGATGAACAGTGACGGGAGAAAAATAATGTGGTCAGGTCTATATCTTAAGTAGTCAGTTCTTTTGCCACACACACAGTTCTGTGTCTGAATAGAAAATCGCACAGGTGTCCACATTTACATGCATGGACATTGTGTCCCAGTTCAGTGACATCTGCATTAGTACTTCTCACACCCACTGGTTCCTGATTAAAAAAAAAATAAATATCCTGTAGATGGTTGTTTTTTCTTTGTCTCACAGTGTGTCTGGAATTCACCTTTCAGTAATGCCAAACTGCTTTCACTTATGTCACAAGTGTTAAAGGCAATGATGACTTTGGATTCAGGAATTCAAGTTTTCTGACAGGTTCTACAGCAGCTTAAGAGATGCTGAAGGTTGAACCATTGCCATTGTCACAAAAGGAAATATTGTCAGCCCAGCTATCTGGAAAGTTGTAAATAATTATATGTCATTTGTGAATACTGATATGTTTTATACAGAACTGTATGTTATGTACTGAGTTAAATGTAACCACAATGTACCCTACTGGAAAAGAACAGAAATGTACATGAACTATATACCTGTGCAAATAGTAGAAATTGGAACATACAGAGTTAACTTGCAAAACCTCAAGGAAATAAGGTGAAATTAAATTGTTTTGTGATTGTGCTATAAAG
The DNA here is from genome assembly GCF_019279795.1 of Protopterus annectens. Taxonomy (NCBI): domain Eukaryota; kingdom Metazoa; phylum Chordata; order Ceratodontiformes; family Protopteridae; genus Protopterus; species Protopterus annectens. Next base: position 1,152,807,082 of record NC_056748.1, read on the forward strand.
GTTAGTTTCAATGCAGCAAGGAGATAAGATGTCTAGAACTAGGGTGCCCTCTGCATTGTTTTGTAAGTGTTTTATTGTTTTATGTCTTCTAGCAACTGCAAACATCTGAAGGCTATGTATTTTTCACAAGGAGATATCAAATGCTACAATGGGGGGGGTTTAGCTTGGGAACTTAAGTCAAGTGACAAAAAGTGACGCCATCCAAGCTAACCCAGCAGTAATATTTGATATTAATTTAAGAACTCTCTCAGAGAGAGATTGTGCATTTTGTCTTGGTCCTAGCAAGGACACCCACTCATCACATCTGCACTTGCCTTGCTCTGTAAGTACGTTTCTAGGGCATATTTACTCTTTTAGATATAGTTACATTAGTTTAGATGTTTTCTGTATTTATTTGAGACTGTCCTGCAATGTTGTTTTAAATACTTCCTGTGATTTTGAACTCTGAAGTTACTGTGTTGATGTACTGAGTATTGTCTTGTTATTTTATTATTAAATATATTTAAACCTATCTTTGTGGCTGATATTTGTGAGACATATTTAAGCTCTTAGAGTACTTGCATATGTATTTGGTGACACTGTACAGGCCACTGCTAAATAGCCTTGCAAGTCTTTGTCAGACTACCATTTGGATTAATAGTAACATTACACAGTAGGATTGGACATCCTTTGTAAGGGCCTTATAGTAGCTGATAAGTGGGGGTTGGTGGCAGTGGAAACTGCCTTATAGTCTGGGCAGAAGGGGGCATAGCTAGTAAACCTTTGCCAGCCTTCCCCAGGTGTGTGTGTGTGTGTTTGTATATAAATCAAATCTCAATGTGTGTGTGTGTGTGTGTGTGTGTGTGTGTGTGTCAGCTACTTGGCCAGGGACACAAAACACTGGTTGGACAGAGAGGGTGCTGGAAGTCTTAGCTTGGCACCTCAGCTGAGATCTTAACCCTATAGCTATGCCAATGGGGAGTCTTATTGGGGATCTGGAGAAAGAGGGAGAAACAAGCCCCAGACCTACTGTGGTCTCTGTGTGCTCTTAAGGAAATTTGGACTTTACTGTGTGTGTACATATCCTCCTGTGTGTGTACTTATCATTCTCCTAGTATGTATGTCCCCTAGCTGTTGCCAGTAGTGAAGATTGAAGCTCCTTGATTACCATTGCATGGGCATCATATATTAATTGGTGGACAGTGGTGGGATATTCACATCACATATTAATTGGTTGGCAGTGGTGTGGATATTAAACTCCTGTAGCCTGTAAACAGTGGTCACTAAGGAAGGTGTCTGTACTCTCAGCCACACAGTAAACATTCAAAGTTTCACATCACAATTGTTTTATTTATTTATTTTGTTAGCCTAGTTAGTCAGGGAGAGCAGGCAAGCATGTCAGCAGAGGAGTATGGCAAGCTGACAAAGAGCCCTGAGATGTGCCAGGCTAAAGGACTGGTGCATGCCAACCTAAGACAGAAATGATTGTAGCTTTGGGCACAGCTGCATTGCAGACCAGTGATCAGGAGGACAACCTGGCTGGCCTTGGAGATGTACAACTCTCAGAAAATGGACAGCTCAACCTTTCCACAGAGGACTTAAAAATGGCTGGAGTTAGAGAGACTTGAGCTGGAACCACGCATTTGGAAATAGAAGCAGCAGAGAGACTGAGATACCTAGAGGCTGAGGAAAATGAGAAAGTGTGACATCTAGAGGTGGAGGAGAAGGAGAGGCAGAGGCAACATGAAAGGGAGATGCGGACTTTTCGCCAGAGTCATGGAGGTAATAGAGAAGGGACTAACTGAACCCCAGAAGCAACAAAGGTCAGTTAATTTCTTCCACAACTTACAGAGGGAGATCATTTTGATAGTTTCATTAATATATTTCAGAGGGTATGTAAACAGTATAATGTTGAGCAAGGGCTCTGGGTACAATTCCTGACCTCCTTACTCCATGGTAAAGCTGTAACTATTTCTAAATTGTCTGATACTGGCTGCTTAAATTATAATACTGTAAAGAACTGTCTTTTCGAATGCTTTAAGTTAACACATGAAGCTTATGGGAAAAAGTTTTGTGAGCATAGACACAAGGCAGATGAAAGTATGTGTGAATATGTTGCTGAACTAAGCACTTATTTTCATAGGTAGGGTTACCACCTGTCCCTCTTTGGGCAGTTGTGTCCTGTAAAAAAAAAAAAGGCAAATGCCCTGAGATTTTAAGACAAAATGTATTTTTTAAGTTTTCTTTAACAGTTGCACAAAAGTTATTTTGCATCTGGAACACATAAATATTATATGAAAAAGCTTTTATCTTGGCAAAAAAGTGAAGTTCTGTCCTTTGCATTGGCCGTGGGTTTGTTTTGTCCTGCAAAAGATGTCCCACTTTGGGCATTTGAAAAGGTGGTGACCCTATTTATAGGTGGGTCAGTGGATGTCAAGGTCACCACTTCTGAAGGGCTGACAGACCTTTTGGTGAGGGAACAAGCCCTTAGCACTTTGCCTGAGGATATGAAAATATGGTTAACTGATAGACAATGCAATACCGCAGATGAGTTGGGGAAGAAGGCAGACCTATACCTAGCAAGCAGGGCATCACTCAACAGGAAAGGGACAAACCAGTGCTGCTCGTGGGTTTAAGGGAACCCAGGGTGGGCAGCCAAGACTGCCTCAACAGAGTCTGCCAGTAGCAAGTGAAGCCACTAGTTCACATTCATATCCAGAACCAAGGGTTAAATGTTTTAAATGCAACCAGTAGGGTCATGTAGCATATCATACCTCTCAACCTGGAAACATCAAAAATCTGGACAAAGGCCCATGAAAAATAGGTGCAAATCTGTACACTGCTTAACATAAAATTTGCATACATAATTATGTAACACCACCCACTCCCATGGGATTGTGGGATACCAACTTTCAAATACAAACTGAAGAACAGACATATGCCTCAGACCCTGTAGTAAATGGTAACCATTTTTTTTAAGTGTGTAGCCGCTCCCCCAGCCTTCAGCAGCTTCCAGCACCTCTGGCTACCACTGCTACACAAACACTCATGACTGTGAGGCCTTAAAACAACTAAACTGGCTGGAACTAAACAACCTCCTCACATTCTCTCAGGTACTGCATATAAACTAATGCATTATACAGAAAAATGCCCAGCATTAAAAAAATATACCTCTGACTTACAATCTTGCAAGGGATTGATGGTCCACTGAAAAGTTCCTCCCAAGTTCTACTGAATTTAACAACTCATAAGTAGTCTCGCTATACTTCTGCTATGTGTCTAAACTGCGGAATGCTATCCCCACAAAATTAAAAATGATAGCCAAAGTAGCTTGAGTTAACATAGAACTCAAACAATACCTAAATCAGTCGTGGACATGCTCATAATGCTGACAATTTCTCTTATGACCTCACACTCTTCCCTAATCCTCCCAAATCCTTCCAACTCCTTGTCCAAGATAACTCCTCCATTTTACAACCTCTCTGACGTTTACTCATCTCACTTCACACCTTGAATGCCACCTCCCCATTCTCTGCCTCTTTGTAGAATGCAATATATTTGCCCGTCAGACGAACTATTTAAATTCTCTTTCAGTCTCCACTCTACCTACAGTCTCTTTCTCTCAAGCACTTTTTGACAATCTCCCTCACCTTATTTTCGCTATGAAACTTCTACAACCATTTTACTAACTCTTATGTTAAATATTCAAACATATATTTCTCTCTCACTTATCTCGTTAGTATCTTACATTAATTAATGTTGTTTTGTAATGTGTAGATCCTAGTTGCTTGTATAAAACATGTTACTAGTAACTACTTTCCAAATCAAGCGTGCTTTATAAACCTGTCCTTTATCGATCTATCTATAACTGTACTGAAAACAATATTGTTCTTATAAATTAATCTGTTAATTACAGGTTTATGCAACGGAGCTTTTCTGCCCAGGTTTCCCCTGATAATGGGTTACACCAAGTCAGATTTTCTCAGTCAGAGATAATTAATAAATAACAATGTGTTAAAGAATACAGATAAATTTTGCATAATTATGGTCTCATTTCAGACTGGACTCAACAATGCCTTTAGTACCAAACAGCACTAATGTCTGTTACCAACAGTATTTATAAAAACATAAATAATAAACACATTAAAGCAGGATTATTTGTAGATTACTTGAGCATTTGAGATAGTAAAGCATATAATGCCCCTACAAAAACTCAAAAGTGTCAATTTTGGTGATAACACTATCACATTGACGATTGTGGTAATAGTTAATTTGTTTATCTCACAGGCACAAGGTACAGGCTTTGATTCTCACCTTTGTCACTTTCTGGTTATTGGCTAGTCAAATAATAGTCTGCACACTGACTGACTTAGTATTTAATAGGGACTGGGCTTGGCATAAAGTCTCAGATATAAAGGAAATTAACTGCCTGCAAGACATCATTTAAATATAAAGGAAATAACTACCTGCTGCAATTCAAAATGCAATGTGAACTAGTCCACTAGCACTACCAGGAACTGCTAGACATTCTGTTTCCCACATTCAAAATGCAAACCTAGCAGCTGAGTGAGTCCTCAAATGCATCTTGTACAAATGAACTAGCACTTGAGCAAGACAAGGACAAGACATTCAAAATGTAAAGGAACTAGCACTGCACTACCATTCCCCGTACATAAATAAAAAAATTGTTCCCAAGCTCTACACACACTCTTGTAAAATGCAAACTACACTCGCAGAGCAGACTGTTCTCAAGACATTCAAAATGTAAAGGAACTAGTACTACCATTCTCCCGTACATAAATAAGACTGTTCCCAAGCTCTACACACACTTGTAAAATGCAAACTATACTTGCAGAGCTGACTGTTCCCAAGAACCCTACACTGCCGGAACTGGAGCTCTTGATAACATTCACAATAGCAGTACACTGTGAATTAATAACACAGCCTTTTGCCTTACCTGGAGCCAGGGGAAAGAAAGAAGTACTGTGCCTGTGTGAACTCGCACTGTCAAACCCATGGACTGGTAAATTTAAATGAAGTAGTAATGGCTCGCTGTCTGCCTCATGCCAACATCATTGAGCACGTCCTGCACACAATGACATCAGGAGCAGTTTAAAAAAAAAAAAAAACCTGGGAAATTCAGAAATTAAAGGGGCCACTCGGGAATTCATGGCACCCTAATATTTTGCCCTCAAAACTGGTATTTACCAAAGAATTTGGTATGGTTAAGAGGTATGTAGCATATAGATGTCCACGGAGGCAAGGGGGGAGCAAAAGGTGGGACAGCCAGTAAGTGGGAATAACAAAATGCCAGCAGTAAGTTGTCTCGAGACAACAAGGGTACCAAACTACCACAACAGGTTATATCCTATCTTAGTAAATGGGAAAGAAGCCATTGCTAAGAGAGACGCATCCTCTGACCTAACCATTGTGAAGCCTGCAATGGCTACAGAGGAGCACTACTTGCTTGGGCAGTCTTCTCCAGTCAGACCTTTAGGAGGGACCCCATTCCAAATACATTTGGCTAGGGTTGACCTTGACTGGGAAGGTGGAAAAGGAAACCAGCAAGTAGGTGTATTTGAGGGTATCTCTGCAGATGTCCTGATAGGGAATTATTTTGATGATACGGTGCTGTGTGTGCATGCAGCTACATGCAGTCAGGCTTGGAGACAAGCATGTCTGTCTGGTGGCCTGAGGGAGACCCAGACAAGACAGCACACTTCAAGCCAGGACTGGTGAGGTGGTTACTTCAGGGAGGGAGCTACCCTGTAGCAGTGAGACTGAAGGTGTGCCACAGCTGCTTGTGGGTACTGATGTTCCCTTGGACAGAGTGACTGCAAGGGCAGAAGTGGGTGGTGGTACCTAAGCTGACAGTGAGGTACTGCTGTCAGAGAATACCAGACTTCCTGTGGAAGGGGAACTGGAAAAGGTTACAAAGAGAGAGCTGAGACAGACTCAGCTCTCAGACCCTACAATACAAGGCCTGAGGGAGGTAGCTAGTGAGGCACCTGATTCTCAAGGGAAGGGGGAATCTGCATACTGGGAGAAAGGGTTAATGTAAAGATACTGGACACCTGAGTGAGGGCTAGGGGGTGAGAGAATACAACAGTTGGTAGTGCCCAGAGCCTACCATCTGGCACATCTAGCCACAGCCTATGATATTCCCTTTGCAGGTCATATGGGCATAAAACATACAAAGAGACATATTATGCAGAAATGTTATTGGCCTGAGATTTCCAGAGATGTAACAGGGTACTGCAGGACCTGTGAGCAGTGTCAAAAGGTAGGCAAGGTAGGAGACAAGGTGAAAGCTCCTTTGATGCCTTTGCCTGTGATTGAGGAGCCATTTCAGAAGGCAGCTATGGCTATTTTGGGGTCTCTGAGTACCCCAAGTTCAACAGGGAAGAAGTATTTTCTAGTGGTAATAGATGATTATCCTACCAGATACCCTGAGGCGGCGGCTCTGTCCTCCATTGAGGCAGAAAATGCTTTGTTAGAGATTTTCAGCAAAGCAGGTTTCCCAAAAGAAATACTGACAAACATGCCAATTTCACATCAGACCTGCTGACTTGTCTATGGAAGTACTGTGGGGTGAAGCACTTAAAGACCACCCCCTACCATCCCCAGACTAATGGTCTTGTTGAGAGGTTAAACTCTACACTCAAGATGATGCTACAGGCATGTGCAGACCAGTTTAAGAGGGAGTGGGACAAATATTTGCCCCATCTGTTGTCTGCTTACAGAGAGGTTCTCAGGAATCCACAAGATTTTCACTCTTTGAGTTGCTGTATGGGCATATGGTGAGGGGGAACCTCTAGATTTGATTCATGATGAGTGGGAAGGGTGAGTGTGAATCCCACAAGGAGCCTGTTGTGACATATCTCCTAAACCTCAGGGGACTCATGGGCTTGGCCCAGGAGAACCTGGCAGAAGCCCAACAGCAGAAATGTCTGGTATGACAGGAATGCTCAAGCTAGAGAGTATGCTGTAGGGAAGCAGGTAATGGCTCTCATTCCTGTCAGACACAACAAGCTGAGAGCAGCTTGGAAGGGACCCTAGAAGGTGCAAAGGAAGTTCAGTGATGTTAACTACATGGTAGAACTGCTTGGCAGGAGGCAGGGGCACAAATTGTACCATGTTAACATGATGAAACCTTACCATGATAAGGAGGCCCTTGTGCTGAGTATTTGTAGTGGATGGCAGGAGGAGTCTGGGGGGGATCTGGTGACTGAACTCCTCAGTGAGGCTTGAACTGACACCTCAGTAGAAGGGATAGCAATGTCCCAGCAGCTATCCCCTACCCAGGTTTGAGAAATCCGAGCAGTGTTACAGGTGTTTGGGGGTATTTTCACTGGGAAACCCAGGGTGCACCCGGCTGGTGCAGCATCATGTGGATACAGGATCCCAAAGGCCTATTAAGCAGGTCCCTTATAGGGTGCTTGAAAGAGTCGACACAGGAAATGTTGGACCTAGGGGTAATCCAGGAGTCCAGCAGTCCCTGGGTCTCCCCAGTGGCACTGGTACCAAAGAAGGATGGCAGCACCAGGTTGTGTGTGGACTACAGGAAATTAAATCATCACAGAGAGTCAGATGCTTACCCCATACCTAGGACAGATGAAGCCCTAGAGCAGCTGGGTGGGGCTAAGTATCTTACTACTATTGATCTTACCAAGTGTTACTGGTAGGTGCCCTTGACTCCCAGTGCCAGGGAAAGGTCAGCCTTTATGATTCCTTTTGGCTTGTACGAGTTCATGAAGATGCCTTTTGGGATGAAAAATGCCCCAGTGACTTTCCAGAGGCTGGTAGATCATACCCTAGCAGGAACAGGAAATTTCATCCTTGCTTACCTGGTTAATATTGCCATCTACAGCCATTCCTAGCAAGAGCACATTCAGCATATCAGCGAGGTGCTGGGTAGACTACAGAGGGCAGGGTTGACCATTAAGCCCAGTTAGTGTCAGGTGGGTATGGCAGAGATTTCCTACCTGAGTCATAGATTGGGGATTGGTAAGATCAGGCCAGAACCTGCCAAAGTGGAAGCCATTCAGGCATGACCTGCCCTTGTTACCGAAAAGCAGGTGAGGGCATTCTTAGGGACAGCAGGGTACTACAGAAAGTTTGTCCCCAATTATAGTACCATAGCTGCTCCGCTCACAGACCCAACAAGGAAAAACAAGTCAGATAAGGTAGTTTGTGCCCCAGCATGTGAGCAGGCATTCCAGAAGCTTAAAGGAGCTTTGGGAGGATCCCCTGTGTTAGCCAGTCCAGACTGCAGCAAAGAATTTGTTGTGTAGGTGGATGCTTCAAACCTTGGGGTGGGGGCTGTACTCAGCCAGGTCTCCGCAGTGGGAGAAGAGCACCCAGTGGTATATCTCAGTTGTAGGCTCCAACCCAAGGAGGAATGCTATGCAACTGTAGAAAAGGAATGTCTAGCTATAGTGTGGGTACTGCAGAAACTTCAGCCTTATCTGTATGGAAGAAAATTCACTGTAGTTACAGACCACAATCCCTTAACATGGCTACATCGAGCCAGCCAGCAAAATGCCAAGTTACTAAGGTGGAGCATAGGGTTTCAAGCATATAATTTGACTGTGCAGCACTGCAGTGGGGTTAGCCATGCCAATGCAGATGAGCTGTCAAGACAGGGAATGGGGTAAGGTATTCCCAGACAGGCTCAACCCTCTCAAGCAATGTTTCTCAAGGGTCACTTGAAAAACAAGCTTGATGTCTGGGAGGGAAGAAATGTCACAAAAGGAAATATTGCCAGCCCAGCTATCTGGAATTTTGTAAATAATGCTATGTCATTTGTGAATTTTATACATAACTGTATGTTAACTACTGAGTTAAATGTAACCACAGTGTACCCTACTAGAAAAGAACAGAAATGTATATAAACAATATACCTGTGCAAATAGTAGAAATTGGAACAAACAGAGTTAATTTACAAAACTTCAAGGAAATAAGGTGAAGTTAAATTGTTTTACGATTGTGCTATAAAATGTAGTTTCAATGCAGCAAGAAGACAGGATGTCTAGAACTAGGGTGACTTCTGCATTGTTTTGTAAGTGGTTTATGGATTTATGTCTTCAAGCAACTGCAAACATCTGAAGGCTATGTATTTTTCACAAGGAGATGTCAAGTGTTACAATGGGGGGGGGGGGTAACTTGGAGACTTTTGTCAGGTGACAAAAAGTGATGTCATCCAAGCTAACCCAGCAGTAATATTTGATACTAATTTAAGAACTCTCTCAGAGAGAGACTGTGCATTTTGTATTTTGTCTTGGACCTGGCAAGAACATCCACTCATCACATCTGCATTTGCCTTGCTCTGTAAGTAAGTTTCTAGGGCAGAGTAACTCTTTTAGGTATATCTTATTAGATATAGTTAGGAATATAGTAAAGATTAGTTTTTATGTTTTCTGTATTTATTTGAGACTGTCCTGCAATGTTGTTTTAAATACTTCCTGTGATTTTGAACTCTGAATTTCTGTGTTGATGTACTGAGTATTGTCTTGTTCTTTTATTATTTATTATTAAATATATTTAAACCTGTCTTTGTGGCTGATATTTGTGAGACATATTTAAGGTCTTGGAGTACTTGCATATGTATTTGGTGACACTGTGCAGGCCACTCCTAAATAGCCTTACAAGTCTTGGTCACAACTACCATTTGGATAACAGTAACATTACACAGTAGGATTGGACACCCTATATAAGGGCCTTATAGTAGCTGATAAGTAGGGGTTGGTGACAGTGGAAACTACCTCATATAGTCTAGGCAGAGGGGGGCATAGCTAGTAAACATTTGCTAGCCTTCCCCATGTGTTTGTATATAAATCAAATCTCAAAGTGTGTGTGTCAGCTACTTGGCATGGACACAAAGCACTGCTTGGACAGAGAGGGTGCTGGAGGTCTTGGCTTGGCTGAGATCTTAACCCTATAGCTGTGCCAGTGGGGAGTCTTGAGGCTTCTTGATTACTGGGCCAGTGCAGGGGTGTCATAGCCACATCAAGATAAAAAGTAAAAAAAAAAATCCCAAAACTAATGTTTGTTTTATATACATGTAATTCAAGAGAAAATACATATTTTGTGTGTTTTATAAGGGACTAGTTACTGGACAGACGCAAATTCATTGAGGCAGATTGTGTATCAAAATGCGAAAAAAAAAGAGTGAGAGAGAGAAAATAGGATTTGCACAGTGAGATACTTTTCACTGTAAGCTGTGCAGCAAAATCAAATATCATGCACCTGGTATCTTGATGGAAAAAATTAATGATGAATTCTTCCATCTCAAGTTACAGTCTTGCACTATAACCAGTCTTCCAATCTGAAGTTCTGACATCCCTGAAAGACACCTGAGCATGTTTGTTCATTCTGGGGCGGTGGCTTGCAGTACCACATTAGTGATGCCTTCCACAGAGTTGGTTGTTACTCATGAAAAAGGCTAAGAAGATTAGAGGTGATAGAAGCACAAGCCTCAAGGAAATGGGGATGACAAAGGGGAAGCATGCATATCATTCTCTGCCAAAGCAGCCATTGCAAGTATGCCGGCTACTTATGGAAAGGGATTAGAAGGAATAGGGCTAAGACCTCCATGGGACCACAAAATTGGCATTATCCCTAAGGTGTGATTCTTCCAAGGAACGAATGCACTGAACAAGTCCATGAATGGGGCAAAAGACTTTCACTAAGAATGCCTGACTGTCCCCCCTGGTGGAACAAATTGGCTCCTCTACATATGGTTCATTAGCTACTCAGCAAGTCATACTGAGGATGCAAAAAATGCTTTTAGCAGCTGTAAAAGTTTTTCAGAATGTACTAATATGGAACAAGCTGGAATGTATCGTGCACGCAGTTTCATTTGTCACTATGTCTGGATCAATATTAAGAATCCGATAATGGGAGTAAATTTCAATACTTTGTACACTGTGACCACATCTCAGCTTCATTTGTATACTGTTTAGGTTGTCCCTGTGATTTCCCATTTATGGATATTGGAAATAAAGATATTTGTAACAAATCTTCAGGAAGTCCAATGACCAGCTATTTTTTAGTATCAGACGAAGCTTATCCTGAAATTTTTTTTACCTATGCCAGTTAAACTCTCTGTGAATAGCACAACTCAAGTAATATTTACACTAAAAGAAACTTGCTACATTTAAGGTAAAATGCAATGTTTTCACAGTTTTAAGAAATAAATGTCATGAAATAGTGTGGTATAAGGTTTGTGTTTTTTTACTTCCTCGGGAGATGTGGGTGGGACCTGTTTACTTAATATGTAGAACAGTTGTAACTAATGCTGTTTTTTTTTTTTTTAATTTTGCCATTATGTTCCAGCTGTTTGGTTGTAACATAATCAGTTAATTAGGAACTTAATCACGATTTGTGGCGGCATTTTGTATTTAAAACCAAGTTTGTTGTTACTTAGACATAGTTCTAGACAGCTTTGTAAGCCAAAGTATTGAAAATCACAATAAGATTGTAGAGGAATTTGACTCCATTTTTGTCTGCTGTGTGGCAATACAATTTAAGGAATGGCTTTAGTGCACAGACTGCTGTATGAAACTGTATGAATGATAGGTGACTTTGGTTCACTTGTAGCTGTGAAAGGCAAAAATGAACTTTCCTCTTATCTACCCTTTTTAGGATTTACATAGTACTAAATATGTTAATTTACTGATCGTGCACATGACAGCTGCGTATGATTAAATGCCTTTCTACTTATTAACACTTTTGGCCTTCTTTTGAAATTAGCATATGCTATAAAAGGTCGACAGAGACAGAGCACAATTATGGAAGAGCTATGTTATCAAGTCAAAGCGCAGGGCAACTCAGCTACCTAAAAATAGACTAGCATATCTGCTGTGTTAAACATGTGGATAAGGACCAAGGTGTTTAAGTGAATCTAGTTTATGCTCTGATAACAGTTAAAGCTGCCATTCTAACAACTGTTAAAAAATAGGTTATAAATCAAGATGAAGATATAAACAAATGGAAACATTCATAGGGTTTGCATGTTACATATTTTCATCTTAAAATTAATTGTAAAGATTCAGTACCTAATCAGGTGTCTTGTTTTGATTTTAAAATGCAAATAGTCTAACTGGATGCTCGTCTTTTTCAAAATGGGTGCAAATAGAAAATATCTAAAAGCATATCCCAGTTTATTTTCAAATAATACGCACACTAACTGGCAAGAACCAGACGATAAGACATTTGTAATTGGTATAATTTCTGTTGCTTTATATTATGTTAAGAGATTCTGTATCACTGCATATAAAGAAAACTGAATGGAATTACACTTGCAGAAACCATAATCATGTTCCTGGAACACCATATGCAGACAATAACTTCTTGGTGTTTTAGTATCTAACTGCATATACTCTGGACTCATGAAAAAGAGGCACCTCTGAATAGTCCTGTAGATCTATACATACACTCCTCAAATGTTTATTAAAATTCTGACAAAGATGTACTGGAAACATCAGTGTGCTTTGATATTAGTTTTTTTTTATTTCCTGCTTAACACTCCTGTGTTATAGATGTGAGTGGAAAATGTGATATACAGTTCTTTCATATGAACTCAGTCAAAAGCACATTGCTTTATGTAATGCTTCACTGGAATATTGTGTTACAATGTTAAGTTTCCTTTCAGCACAACTACTGCTTGGCCAGCAATGTCCACTCTTCCATCTTGTCGTACAGAAAGTCGTAGCATACCTCCCCGTCGAGAACATTGATTGGCTTAAAAAGAAATAACAAAAGGTGTTAGTTTTTTTCCAAACACACTGTGCATACGTTAAAATTACAGGAACACATTCTTACCAAGCATTTCCTTTTTGCCAAGCTGTTCAGACCAGTAACTGCTTAATACTGTATGAGCTGAGCCTGAAAAAATAGAATATAAAATATTTTGTAGCAAAACATTTAGGGTCAGTTAGAATACATTCCAGAAGTTATGCTATAAAGAAGGACTGAAAACTGCAGTTTTCTAAATTTTAAATCATATGTGCAGAATTTACTTATTTTCTCTTGGGTTTGTTCTTGCTTGACATTTATCTAATTGTCGCAGCAGGTTTTATCTCTCAACTAATCATTGCTTCCAAGAGGGATGTGGTTATGAAATCAAGACAGAATTTAAGGTCCAAGAGATTATGTCATTTGCACCACTGCTAGTTTGAAAAAAGAAAATATTTTTATATGTTCATTGTGATATTTCCTGTTGCAATCATGACATCTGGGATTTCTGCCTGGTGGCTGCACATGGCTGGCTTGATTTCTAGAGCTCTAACTTCTCTCCTTCCTGTCTTCAACCAACTGCCTACCGCTTAGGTGTCAGGTCATCAGTTACATAAGACGGGTATTGGCCGACATCATCTTCTGATCTTTCATACCACAGTTCAGAAAGTGCATGTTATTACAAGTATCATCATTCTGATATGTTGGCCTATTTCCAGGAATCCAGATAAGTACCCCACTGGAAAAATCTTCTACTGTCTGCCTTATTGGTGATACTGGATTTTATACATGGCTTTTATAGACACCTGTTAGTGACTTTGCAAATATTAATAATTGTCTTAAGTGTGAGAAAGAAATACCATGCAAGGATTTTCGCTCATTTGTTTTGTCTAGTCCTTGAGCATAACATGGGCAGTTGTTTGTCCTGTGCTATGTTCAACCCAAGGACAGTCTAGCATCAAACAGAAACTCTCCAGGGCCATCTAACACAGTTTGGTCTCACACCATTGTGTCATTTGCCAAGACCTTTACAAGCCACTCTTAGAAGCTTAAATTCTCAAAGTAGCTCATTGGGAGAAGCAAAGGGAAACTGATGAACAACCTTTGGGATCCAAGGCCAGGCAGTCCATTTGCAGCCCCCTGTACTCAGTCAGTCATGGATGACTCCTCTATGATAACCACCACATTGTCAGATACAGGTAGAGCCTTGTGGGCTGAATTGACAGTGCTGCTGATCAGTCCAGACAGCCTCTGTAACCAATGCCTGCACTGATATTAGTGAAGGAGAGCCTGACATCCTGTTGCTACTTTTTTGGGAAGACATTAGTGAAGATCAAATAAAGGTACTGAGTCCATGACTGATGGCCTGTACAGCCAACACCCAAACCATCCAAATTAAAATGGACACCTGCAAGCTTGCCACAGCCTAAGATGAGTGGTGTCTCATCCCATTCCTCTACCCAGGCTACATCCCAGGATTTTTTCCAAATGGCACAGGATTCCAGGAGGTTTCTGAAATACAAGCAGCCTGCCTTGTAAATTATTATGGTGTCAGGGACTCCTGTTAAAAGGAGAAGAACTAAATTTACTTCAGGGGCAGATTCGGACACCGCTGACTGAGGCAGATAAGCTGGCATATAAAAACTAGATGTCTCCCCTCTCGTGCTTTGAGTCTGACACCAAGGATATCCTATGATCTGCTTCAGCAGAGGATGTCTCTTTTGGAGACACACCTTACAAGACAAAATGCCTTCAAATGGGAAGCAAAGGAGTTCTCACAGAGCCAGTTAAGATACAGGGACTTTACTGGACTGCCTAAGCCACTTGCTGTACCTCCATCTTAGAAGTACTGGGAGGTGCATTTATCAATGCATGAGTGCAGCTAGATTCCCTATCCACTATCCTTAGGAAGCATGACTGCTTTTTGCTGTCTTGAATTCCCACAAATCTTTATTCAAGAGTGTATTTAATGATCCTGCTGGGTCTCTCTTGATTCAGTAAAGGAATCTTTTCAGCTCCTTCTAGTAGCCCTGTTCCCAATGCAGGGAGAGCAGGATGCTCAATCACTTTAGGAAGATTGTGCACCCCTGTGCTACCTGGCCTTTAAAGTCCTTAACTGACAGACTCACATGTTGAGGTTTCAGGAGTCTCTACTAGCTCAGCTGGAGTTTAAGGAAGAGAGGTTTAATGACAGGGTTCTATAACGAGCTGTGCAGTCTTGGTGCATAAGTGGATAAGCATGCTATGAAATATGGCTTTAAAGAACTGAATGCATAATGCAGGGTAGCATCTACTGGGATGAGGATTTGGAGGCATGCTTGGTTGAGTACCCAGCCCCTGCCAGACTATGTGAAGGCAGAGCTTCTGAATACACCATTGCAAAAAGATCTCCTGTTTGGACCCCTAGCTGAAAAAGTGTTAACAAAACTAGAAGTGAAATGGGGGGGGGGATGCAATCTGTGAACAACATTTACAGTGCCAGCCTCTGAAATATTAAAGAAACTACCTTACCAAAAACTGACCTGACCTCTCTATCACAAGTAGGAAGAGAAAAGATAAATCTTATAAGGGAAAGAGAGTATGCTACAGAAACAAAAAGTGGCAAACAGAGCGGAAGGATACGCCTAGGGGCCATCATGGCCATGGCACCCTGAGGGCTCAGTCAAGCTCATTTCCTCTCCTTTCTGTAAAAACCCTACCCCATTCTCTTGCTCCAACCAGTTATTCTTGCATAACATTAGGGGGTTGCATGTTGCATAGGTCTCTTTGTGAAGAAGTGTGATTTCAAGACGAGTGGATCCCCAACATTCTGAAACAGGGATATAAGCTCCAATTCCTATGCAGACCCAAATTCCTAGGAATCCTCCTAGTTTCCAAGGAACAGATTTACTTGGTTCTATCTCCACTAGAAGATGACCTAGCTCAAGGTGCTATTTTGAGAGACCGTAGCAAAATGGGAAGAAGGACCAGACATTTATTCAAGACTCGTAATGCTTAGAAAATAAGGTATTTGGAGACCTATTTTATATCTGGCAAGATTACACTTGTACCAGCATTTAGATTGCTTTCAGCAAGGACCTTCTGACCCTTTGTTTTCCTTCTATTCATTTTGGATCCAAATGATGCCTATCTCTACATTTCCCTTGCAAATGTGCAAAAACATTTCTAGGAATCAAAGCGCAGGGTAGTCGGTACCATTTCACTTCCATGCCTATTTCCCATCTAGTCAGGACACAATAGATGAGTCTTCATGGGTTCTGTTGAAGCAGCTTTATTATGTACAAACACATCACGATCGAAGCTTACTGACTTTAACTTAGGTAACTTGTATACAGACTGGCTATTGCATTCATACATGCTCACTCTGTGGCTGCACTCTCAAAATGGCAGTGGGAATAGCACGTGCCCAGTATTTATATGTGCATGCTCAGTCCTTGATATGCTTCTTAAAGACACAGCACATACACTCTGATCTACATCCTCCCTCTTTGAGAAACAGATTGTGCAACATTATGAATCCATTTGGCAAGCAGATAATACAAGTAGTTCTTTCTCATGCAATTATACTGAACTAGGTACATATATACAGTTATGCCCATGTAGCTCTGCATTTCACACTAGGTATGACCAATACTAAGCAATGCTGATTGTTCTACTCCGATATCAGTGGCTACTGTTGACCAAGGTAGTTCAGGAACTGGACTTAGCTGTAGTGGTTCTCTCTGCAAATGTGGTTTACTACTATTGCATACTGAACAAGAAGAGAGTACTTTATCAATGTCTTTCAGTAATGAAGGCCAAAATACTAGTTCTCTCACCCTCCTTTTAGTAGATGCAGAACCTTTGGTGACCACGATGCAAAATCTGGATATATTTATGTTGTAAGGAAGCAGGAACAATTTTAGGACCTTTGAAAATAATGCCATCTTCCATCAACATTTCATCTCTGTAAGGAAAATAGGTTTGCACTTTGGGTGGTACACTAGATTGCTTTGACGGCCATCCAACATTAATGCAGTGGTTGAGCTTTTGCAAAATTGAATCAGTCTTTGTATCGTCTCTCAGCTCATCAAGTCTAGTAGTGGAGAAATTATGCACTGCCATCATGCCAAAGTCAAAATTCTTTGCATCAAGCTGTTCCATTGTATTTCTGGGCAATCTGGATAAGGTATCAACAAGATAAAGAAGTTTGCCTTTTGTACAAACCATTTTGACGTTGTACTTTTTCAATTTGAGCATTATTCTTTGTAATCCTGCTGGAGCTGAAATGCATAGTCTTCTTTAGAACAGTTACTAGAGGTTGATGATCTGTTTCAGCCTAAATAGCTAGACCATAGATATAATCATGAAACCTTGAACATGCAAATACTATTGCAAAAAGTTCTTTCTCAATTTGAGCATATTGTATTTCAGTTTGGGGTAAGTGTTCTAGATGCATAGGCTACTGGTCTGCCTTCTTGAAGAATAATTGTGCCAAGACCACATTTTGAAGCATCAGAGGAAAAAGTAACTGGTTTGTTCGCATCATAATATCTCAATGTAGGTGGTGCAGCAATTTTCTGCTTAAGGTCTTCAAATGCCTTCTGGTGCTGTTCCAACCAAGACCATGTAACATTTTTGCACGTCAGCTTTCTTAAAGGTGCTGTCAACTCACTGAAGTCTGGTATAAACTTGCCTAAATAGTTGAGCATGGCTAGGAACCACTGTAGAGCTTGAATATTATCTGGTGCTGACATCTGAAGAATAG
The DNA here is from genome assembly GCF_019279795.1 of Protopterus annectens. Classification (NCBI taxonomy): domain Eukaryota; kingdom Metazoa; phylum Chordata; order Ceratodontiformes; family Protopteridae; genus Protopterus; species Protopterus annectens. The sequence goes on from NC_056748.1 coordinate 1,152,824,546, forward strand.
CTGCTTGCTTGGTTGGGTTTGGTCTCAGGCCAGTGCTGGTAAATATGACCTACATATGTAACTTCTGGTAGTCTGAATTTACACTTCAGAGGACTGAGCTTTAAGTTCACTTCATGTGCTCTGTCTAGAACTCTCTTTAGGTTGCTGTCATGCTCTGTTTCACCATTGCCTCCAACCAGTAAATCATCAACTATTATGGCACAAGGATAACCTGAAAAAATTTGCTCCATCGCACGCTGGAAGACTTCACTTGCAGAATTTATTCCAAATGGCATTCTTAGGAATCTGTATCTGCTAAATGGGGTACTGAAAGTAGTCAATAATGAATATTTGTGGTCAAGCATCACTTGCCAAAATTAACTTTTTGCATTCAAGACAGAAAAAAACAGTGGCATTCGTTATTAGGGCTGCGACTTCTTCAACTGTACGCATTGGATGATGCAGTCTCTTCAATGCTTTGTTCAGATCTCTTGGGTCAGTACATATTCTGATTTCATCTGAGCTTTTTTTGTGAGCTGCTAACATGGATGACACTAATTCAGTTCTGTAACTGGACAAATTACATCTTGCTGTACCATTTTATCCAACTGAGCTTTGACTTTATCCTGCATAGCTATTGGAACTTTTCTTGCTGGTCTGCCAATGGGAGTGACCTCTGGGTCTAACTTCATGGAATACACAACTTGAAGTGCCCAACTTGTCATCAAAAACATAAGCATACTCTTGAGAAAAAGGCTTCAGAAAAAGTGGAACTAGAATATGCACTTATATGATGAACAACTTTGGTAAAAGAAAGCAGATTCATTCTCAAACTGTCTCTTAGATACAATAATGACTGCACAAGTCTTCACACTACATAAAATAACAAGCTGTAACAGTTCTTAGCCAAATAACATGAAAGCATTACTGAACCTTTGGTTTGATTTTCTTCACCTCCATAAGCAACAAGTTTCACATTACTGGCCACATTGAGTTGCTTATTAGTTCTCACCTTTGCAAATGTGTCTGCTGATATAACACTAGACTGAACCACTGTCTACTTTTAGCTCCGTGAAGTTACCATTGATCTGGACAGTGTAGAGCACTTCATTCTTTGCCAACAAATTCACTGCATCAGCTATTTCACCAATCACTGATACACCATCTACATAAAAAGTAGACTGCTGCAACTCCACTTGATCAACTTGCTTTTATGAGTGACCTTTCTTTACAAATGTGTGAGGTTTGCAAAACTTTTGAAAATGGTTCTATTTTTTACACTTGTGACATTGCTGACCAGATGCTATGCACTTCTCTCTTTTAGACTCATGATTGACACCACAATTGTGACAGTTAACATAGCTGGACTTTGGTTTTGCTGCATCACATTTGTACTGCACTCAGCATGCTCCTTTCTTAGAACTTACTAGAAAACTCCGTGTTTTCCCTGGTGAACCAGCTGGGGCTGTGGCTGCCATATGCTTAGGCCTACTTCTGTTTGCCATGTGTTGCATGCTATTTACATTTGCTCTGGAGCCTGCTGAAATTATGCTCTTGTCACTTCCAAGTATACTTCTGTGTTTTTCTGTAACTTCATGATTTTGACAAATCTCTATGGCTTTACTCAATGTTAAATCACTGTCATGAAGCAAAATCTTTCTCACAGCAGCACTATTAAGACCACAGATGAGCCTGTCTTTTATTAACTCATCTTTTAAGTCACTAAACCAACACATTTTAGCTTTGTTTCTCAGGTCATTAATATAAGTTGCAAAAGTTTCCCCTAGTTTCTGATCTCTTGTGTACACACAAAACAAATGCCTCTCTAATGTAATATTTGTCTGGGGGTTACACATTTCCCTGAATTTGCACTTCAAACACTTGGGGGTCTTCCCTTGATTCAGCCTATACAACAATATGACAATTTACACCTTCGTCCTCATATATTGCTGGTGCATACACAAAGGAATGCTCTCTTTCAGTGTCCTCTCCCCCAGCTAGGTTTAGCAAAATGAATGCCCTGGTACATGCATCTTTGTCTGAATAAGTTGCTTGTATAAAAATATCATACTTTTGCTCAAATATTCTCCAATTCTCTGCAATATTCTGATCAAATGCAAGTGGTAAGGGCTTTCGAAATCCATCTGCCATATTAACAGCTCTTTTTAATGTGTACCTTTAATTCCTAGTGGGAATGGCTTGAGCCATTAAAAATGAAGTTATCACATTACAGTTCAACAAATACTCATTGAAAAGGTCAAATATCAATACAATTGTGTGTGCCATCATGTATGGTTCAAGATAAAATATTCTGATACCTTGTATGTAGTATGAATCTGGAATTATTAATGCAAATACGAACAAGCAATATTTGACACCAAGAGGTGCACTGAGTTGTAATGAGTTAACACATACCAGTGAAGGGTTTTGCAAATATGCACGAGCATATACACATATGCCAGGAATTTATGCCAGTATTTGTAACTTTGCCCAGTAGCACAACATCCTTCTGAATTACTGAACTTTGTGAAATAAGTCTCTCGGGCACTGTAATATTCTTGAAATTACTGTACTGCAAGAAATCGCCTCTTACCAGTGTAAGAAACATTTCAAATAACTGCACAATGTGAATGAACTGGGCAGGAGAAGCCCAGTCAGATACATTTCAAAGTAATTGCACTTTGCGAATAAACAGTACACAGCACACTGAAATTTCCCCAAAATAGCAGTACCTTGCTAGATAATTCTTTACAGTGCAAGAAACACTCTGTAATGGTGGCACTTTGCAAACAGACACACAGCACAAAACAATGTTCAAAATGTCTATACTTTGACTGTACTTCACAAAATAGTTGCACTTTGCACACATATAAACTCTTCAGAATACATGCACAGTAATAAGCGCACACTATAAGCACTTTCACACACTGAGATACTTCAAATAATTCTAGTTATGCCCTTGATGCAATACAAAGTCGTAGTTTTGCCACAACACAACACTTTGCCAAAACACATGCAGTCGCCTTGCTTTATTTATACTTAATGTGCCATTTTTGCCCATATTATATTCATTTTGCTTATTTAATCTCTTTCCAAGCCCATTGTACTTTTCTTGTGCTTGTTTTACTCTAAACATGCCCATTTTGTCTCAAACACACTTGTTTTGCTTTAAACATAATCATTTAATCAAATATCTTAATCTTACACATTTCACTTAGTTAATAAACCTTTTGTGCCTCCCGCTTGTTTAATAATGTGGTTTGTGCCCTTGTAATGCTCCATTTTATCTTTTTTATAAAATAAGCTGTTCGTGCAAGTTTTAATTACCTTTGGTTCCTTTCTGGCTCTTTTTCATGCTCATTTCTCTTAGTTTACATTCACTGTCATCTCTGCACCTCATGGCTCCAAATATCAATCTCTGGAATCCCAGTTCTGACACCATATCGCTCATCTAGTCAGGACACAATAGACAAGTCTTTGTGGGTCTTCGTTCAAGCAGCTTTATTATGTACAAACACATCACGTTAGACATGTACTGACTTTAACTTGGGTAACTTATATACAAACTGGCTATTACATTCATACATGCTCGCTCTCTGGCTGCACTCTTAAAATGGCACTGAGTATATATTGTGCCTGCTACTTATATGTGCAAGTTCAGTCCTTGATATGCTTCAAAGATACAGCACATACACTCTGTTCTACAATACCCATTGGCCTGTCTACTGTACAAAGGTTATTCACAAAGTGCCTGGCACTGGTAAATGCTTGTTACTGGATCAAGGGCATTCTTATCTACCTCTACCTACTTAGATGACTTTGTGATTCAGACTGCTTCTCTAGAGGAACTATTGAAGGGTCTACAGCTCACCCTAACATGCTTTAAAGCCTTTTGTCCTCGGGACATAGTACTCTCATTGTCCAGGACCTCTAGACAATCTCAGCAGATAGATCATCATCACAACAAGGGAATTCCTGAGAATTTTGGGATATGTGGTCTCCATTATATTAATGGATTTTCTAGCAAGGCTCCACATGAAGCTATAGTGGAACTTCAAGGAACAGATAATGTTAGTACACCCAGTCTCTACAGTATCCAATCCCCCACATGCACCACATTTCAGGGTACCCTTCAAGTTGGCCCGACGGACTGTTACTGCATACTCACCCAACTCAGACTGGGGAACTTATGTATGAGACCTGAATATTTGGGGCTTGTGGGACAAGAATTTCGGAAAAAGACATATCTTTGTCAAAGAGGTGATAGTATTATAGCACTCAAAGACTCTGAGAAACCTAAGCATCCTCACTGACAACACAACAATTTGTTTATCTATCTATCTTTGTTTACTGAGAAAGTTCGACTGAGCAGTACCCACTTTCAGCAGAGGCCCGGGGGGGGGGGGGCTCCATTTGTTTACAGTGCATTATACTTAGTTCCAATTAAACACAGAGTAGTTACATTTCTACACATAATGTAGTTACACATACAGTACTTACATTCTAAGATTTTACAGAGGTAGATGTTACTAAACAGAAAGCCCACATGCATCTTAGTGGATTGTACAGGCAAGAAGTTAAGTATAAAAATTGTTTTGTCCTTTCAGTGAGAGGTTGAGAGTGTTCTTTTTAAGGACAGTATTTGGAGAGAATCATACGGTGAGCACAAAGTCTTAACCTGGTGATGAGCATGTGCAGGACCAGGATTGGTTAAGATATTTAAGCAGTGGATCTGATGTTGTCATTTTCATTCATTCCTCAATGAATGGGTTTTGGACCTGACCTCAGTTCTGAAACCCATTTGTTGAGGAAGAGTAAAACTGGACACCACAGATGCATAGTTATGGTGAGTACATAACTTTTATATCTGATGTTGTCTCCTTCATTCACCTTCACGATAGTGTCTCAGAGCCAACCCTCGGATCTGGCTTGGCCACTTTCCACATACTTGGGTCTGACTCTCAAGCTCCTCTCTCATACCCGTAATACTCTGCATCCACCCAACTGCCTCAGATCTCTTTTGTCACTCACAGAACTTCATTCCATTCCTCTCAAGCTTCATTAGTTTTCAGGTTTTGTAAGTGCCTTTGGCAGTTTCCGTCCTCCCTCCTTTCTCTCTCTCTCATCCTGCCACAAGTCTTCCCATCTTAAGCTGCCTTCAAGACTTCCTTGCTGAGGAGGGATCCCCCTCTTCAAATACCTCCCCAGAATACCTCATTGAGGAGGTCCCTTGGAAGAGGATGTGTAAAAGGAGGCATGTGGACTCCCCCTTGGAGTCCTTGATCAAGGATACTGACTATGATGAAGGGGAAGGATCCCCTGATCCCCACCTGAGGATGTCTCCTTCAGAGACATTTTGGAGATTCTCAAGCAAAAAGGTTGGTGGTCTGCCCAAGCTCCTTCCCCTGAGGAGTCAGTTCTCTTAGAGGCATTCAGGATGGGCCCATCTATGTCCTGGGTGACCCCCCCCCCCGGCAAATGCCCTTGTGGATCTAATATCTCACCTTGCGTGGAAGGAACAAGACTCCATCAACCCTATACCCAAGCAGCACAACAAGTTTTTAGTACCCCCTTTCGACAGGAAACAGTGGAGTAAGGATCCCGTGGTTGACGCTATCCTGGTGGCGGCTGCCACCAAGAAGGAGCTGGCAGAGGAAACTGCCAATGTCCATCCACCAAACAAGGAGTTCAGAGTGTTGGACAGAATTAGGAAGCACGTTTATGCTTCGGCAACCTTTGCACTGAGGTAAACTATCTAGCCCATTTTACTCTGCTGCAGAGGGATCTGATCAAAGAACTAACAGCTTCTCTCCAAGTCCATGCCTGCAGATAACTTAAGAAAGTTTCTCCCAAGCCGGCCATTCTTTCCTTCATTGCCAATTCTTCGATGAGGTTAATCTCCCACACCATGGAGGGCACCTCGCGAGCAGCCAGTTTAGGTCTTTCCCTAAGGAGGCATGCCTGGATGAGGTTATGTTAATTTGGTGGAGCCATTTAATGTGTTGTCAATGCCCCCTATGATGGCTCCTCCCTTTTTTGGCCATCGGTTAGACACTCCCACCTGCAGTGAAGAGGATGGGAAGACCATTTCTGCTGTTGGAATCAGGATTTCTACCCCCCCCCCAGAGGGTCTTCTGCAGAAACCAGCATGGAGACAAGAAAATGTGATTCCACAAATCCCAAGGGCCTTTCCAGGAGCCACACAGAGAACCCTCCTCTAGAGGCCGAAGAGGAGGGTTTAATGGTAGATACCACCCTAGAGGCAGAGGGGGCCTGCAGAACCAGGGCTTTAGGAAGCCCCCTTCCAATAAGCCCTTCCAGCACTCCTGAGGTGCTACCCGGCTGTCCATCTCTGGAGGCAGTCGGAGGACAATTAGCTTTGCACCCAGAAGCCTGGACACAACTGACTCAAAACTGTTGGATGCTAAGTGTGATATCCAGAGGTTACTATATTCCCTTTTCCCTTCCTCCTCCAAATTTAAGAAGTCTCCCAGATGTGCCACCTGGTCAGTGGGAGCAGGCAGCACAGGAAATTCAATAACTGCTGCAAATAAGAGTCATCCAGGAGGTCCCAACCAAACAGAAAAGATTCGAAACCTACTCCCATTTCTTTTTTAGTGCCAAAAAGGACAGGGGACCTAAGACCTATTCTGGATCTCAGCAAGTTAAACGGATATGTAAAGAAAGTGAGGTTCTGAATGGTTATGGTTCAGTCCATTCTGCCATTGTTGCTCAAGGATGAATGGATATGCTTGACAGATCTCAAGGTTGCAAACTATCACATCAAAATAGACAGACGCTCCAGGAGATCTCTGTGCTTCCAACTGGTAACCGGTCATTACCAGTTCACAGCACTGCCCTTTGGGCTCACCACAACCCCCCTGGGTGTTCAAATGCATGGCAGTGGTAGCTGCTCACCTGAGGCTCAAGGGATTCCAGGTATTTCCATATTTAGACAATTGGCTCCTAACCTCTCCCACGAAGCATTGACTGATTCACCCTTAAACACTTTCTACTTAATTATCATGTCTGCCCCTGCTCCCACCTAAATAGGTAAATCCCAAACATTCTCCTGGAATTTCACTCTCAACCCATACTAAGAACATAATACCCCCACAAAATATTCTGATGCTTAAATCCTTAATCTCTGATTATCCTAACTTTCCTTTAGCTACTATTGTCTTCACCTTTATGTTCTGACTTTGGATCTCTGCTTCTATTATTCCTATAAATATATTCACTCTGCTACGTCCCTCCTAACCTCTAATTTTCTAACTTTTACTCTATCTCACAAAAAAAAAATGATATGTAATATGCCTTGTACTGTATAAATTGTAAACTCCTATCTGTAAGAGACTTTGATAGATATTTTGTATCTACAGTGTATTTCTATCTTTACTAATAGGATTGTTGTATCTTTTGGCTTTTCCCGGTTAGGGGTCACCACAGTGGATCTCCGGTCCGCTAACGATTGGCAGTAGATTTTTACATGTCGAGTTGCCAGCCCTGACGCACAAACTTCAACGAAGGTATGCCCATTCACACATGTCTCCACACAGAAGACACTTTAGCTGAGAATCGAACAGGACGTCTTACTGTGAGGCGACAACGCTACCGCAGCACCACCACGGCAGTTATCTTTACTAATAGGATTACACTGTATTAAATATCCGTTGGACATTAGTTCTTGTACTAAATATTTCTGTTATTGGAGCATTCCTCCCCGGGCCTACACTGAAAATGGGTTCCTGACCCAGTCTGACTTCCCCAGTCAACAAATGTCAATAAATAAATAAAATAAATAAATGATTTAAGCTAGGGACTAACTCCAGTTAGCTCATTCCCTGGGCATCACCATAAACAGGAACAAATCCCATCTTACTCCAGTTCAGAACCTAGAGTTCATAGGTACACTACTCGATACCAGACATCAGATAGCTTCTCTTCCACTACACCATATAACCATTCTGAGAAATCAAGTCCAGCCATTGTTAGCAACTCAAGCCCCCTCCGCTCAAGTGATCTTGCAAGTCTTAGGGGTCCATGTCTGCAGCCATCCTTTTAGTTCCTTTGACCAGGTTCTTCATGCGAGTTCTAAAGTGGATACTAGCCAATCAATGGCCCATTCTGTCTCAGCCCTTGTCCCTTCACATCAAATTGACTCCCATCTGCAAACGTCATGTCAGTGGGTGGATTCACTCCAACGTTATCCTTGGCAGATCCATTGTCAGCGATCCTCCGATAGCCACAATGACCACGGATGCTTCCCAGTTTGGGTGGGGGGCATTACAATGGGAAGATGGTCCAAGGCACGTGGTCTACTCCCAAGACCAGTTTGTATATCAATGTCCTAGAGATGAGAGCTGTCCTTCTGATGTTGCAAGCCTTTCAGGATATTCTCCATCTAAGGACTACTGCAGTACACACCGACAACATGTCAGTTGTCTGGTACATCAGCAAGCAAGGAGGAACCCATTTTTACCCCCTATGCAGGGAGGCTGTGAGGGTGTCGGAGTGGGCGATCTCTTCAGAACGCTTTCTCATTGCAATGCACATCGTGGGGAAAACCAGCGATCTGGTGATTAGACTCAGCAGGTTGCTTCTGATTACACACAACTGGTCCCTCAACCAATCAGTAGCAAACATGATCTTCAGCAGTTGGTGTCAACCTTGCTATGACCTCTTTGCCTCTCCCCTCAACAAGAAGTGCAGTATGTTTTTCACTCTGATCCCTCCTCCGGGGGAGGCCTTGAGGGATGCTCTAGTTCACAACTGACCCTCGGGTCTCCTGTATGCTTACTTCCCCTCTCCCTCTCATCCCCAAATTTCTTCAGAAGGCAAGCAGATTGAAGAGTTCAATCATCCTTATTGCCCCCCTTCTGGCCTCGCCAGGTGTGGTTCCCCTTCCTATGCTCTCACCTCAGATATTCTTCCTGGATACTAGAACCCACTCAGGACCTCCTCTCTCATCTGTCAGGGATCTGAAACCCAAATCTTCAGACCCTAAAATTGACTGCTTGGTTTCTCCAATTCCGACCCTGATTAGACAGTCCAGGCTTTGTTCCCTGGTCCAAAAGATTCTTCTAGCATCACAAAAGGCTTCCATCCAGAAGGTTTACAATAGCAAGTGGGAGCAATTTGTTGTTTGGGCTATCAACAGGAACACTGATCCTTTCTCAGCTCCTGTATTGGAGATGTTACTGTTCCTTTATAGCCTTTTCAACGAGGGTGCTAGCTTTTCCACTGTTAAGCTACAATTAGCAACCATTTTTAATTTTCCACACGGTTAGTTTCTTTGTTCACTTTCAGTTTATGTAAGTCCTTTGCATTCTCTTATTGAGTCCTCTAATTAGGGATCCTTCTCCTGCTTGGGACCTCATGCTGGTGCTGCAGGCATTATTGACACAGAGCCCCTTTAAACCAGTGGTTACTTGCGACATGAAGTTTCTATCCTGGAAAACAGCTTTTTTGCTGGCCATCACCTCCACCAAGAGGATTTCTAAGCTTCAAGCTCTATCTTCTAAACCTCCTTACATTTTATTCCATAAGGATACAGTGTCATTATGCACTAACCCATCTTTCATGCCTAAAGTGGCTACAAAAGAGCCACTTCTCCTTTCTTACCTATCTCCACTGGTGTTCCACAAGGTTCCATCTTGGGTCCCCTCTTATTCAACATCTTCACCAATGATCTCTTCACCTCATGCCATCAGTCATCACTCATACAGTATGCAGATGACTCCACAATCATTTCTACAGCCAACAACATCTCTGACCTAAACTCCCTAACCCAAACAGCTCTACTTTCCACTGAACAATGGCTTTCAGAAAATCTACTGATTCTCAATCCTACTAAAACCAAACTCCTTCTCTTCCTGCCCCACTCTCTTAATCATCATAAATCCTCCTTTGTCATTAAGTCTCGCAATAACACAACTATCCTACCTGTCACCCACACAAAACTCTTAGGAGTCATTATCGATGATGAATTAAAATTCAATCAACACATACAACAATGTATAAAGAAAACACATCAGAAATTAGGTTTATTATACCGAAACAAAAAATATCTCAGTCCCGAGGCTAGACTCACCCTAGGACAAGAACTTATCCTCCCCTCACTCCTCTATGCTGCTCCTGTTATAACAAATATCCAAAAAACTACCCTGAATAAACTCCAACAATCCTACCACAAAATAGCCAGATTCATCACCAACTCCCCAAATAACACACACCACTGCATTGCTTTAAAGTCTCTACACTGGCTAGAACTCCCTCAACTACTACATCTCTATCAGTTTCACATGCTACACTCTATGCTCTTTAAACCATCCAACTGTCCATCTTTATCTCATCTTGTCTCTGTCTACACCCCATCTCAACCTCTACAAACCTCTAATCAACAATTGCTTGACATTTACCACCCAAATAAGTCAGTAGGTAAGTTACTCTACAAACACTCGGTGGCCATTGCTTGGAACAAACTACCCCTTGACATTCGCTCAATAACTCACACCCCACTATTTAAAAAGAAACTTAAGACACATCTACTCAATACCAAAATCTGCCCCTGCTATGACCCTACATAGTTCTGTCCTCCCCCCACATTGGAATCACTCAGTCTATCCTGGACATACCTTGAACTCTATCCCCACTACCACAGTTACATAGTATCTGAAAAAAAAAAAATAAAATAAAACTTGTGCTGGCATCTAACTATGGTTGTTTTCTATTTGTTACTGCTGTAAGACTAGTTTTATTTCTGTTGTTTCCTGTGCTGGTATACTACTGTAATGTTTTTTATTATTGTACTATCTGGAGCTTTTCTCCACGGGTCTCCACTGAAAATGGGACAAAATCCCAGTTGGACTAACCCGGTTAACAAATGTCAATAAATAAATAATAAATAAATAAAAGGTAATATCAATCAGTCAATTCAACTTCTAGTGTTCTCTCCCAATTTTTCAAACAAAGGTGAATATGTTCTTCATCTTTTAGATGTTCATAGACAATCCCACTTCTATTTACACATGACCAAGTAATACAGAAATCTGAGCTTTTTTATAGCTTTTTCTTCGAATAGACTTGGTCAAGCAGTATTGAAAATCACTCTAGCAAAATGGAATTCAGATTGCATCTCCTTCATTTATTCCTCCAGAAGGTTGCATTTACCTAAACCCCCTAGGGCACATTCTACCAGGGGCATGGCTATATCCTCAGCTTTCTATGCCAAAACCTCTATTGATGACATGTGTGTGGCAGCTACATGGTCTAATAACCACACCTTTGTATCACATTACAAATTGGATGTTATTTCCAAGAGCAGGGCTTCCTTTGGCTCAATGGTGTTGCAGCATGTCCTTCTATGATGGCCACCCAAGGTTCTTGCATCTGGGAATTCTGAACCTATCGTGAGGATGAATGAAGGAGACATTAGATTAAAAAGTTGTGTCTTACCATAACTTGGCATCTGTGTTGTCTTCCTTCATTCATCCTCACTTTCCCACCCAACCTCCCCCCACCTTTCTTCTTGAGGACCGGGATGTGCTCAAGACTGTTAAGTCCTGTATCTGAGCCTGTTCTGCCGGTCATTGTGTCTGAGTGTGGCATGATTGGATTTGGCAAACTTGAGAGGCAGTTGGGTGGATGCAGGGTGTTATGGGTATGAAGAATGAGCCTGAGAATCAGATCCAAGTCTGTGGAAAGTGGCCGAGCTGGATCCGAGGGTCAGATCTGAGAACCTATTGTGAGGATGAAGGAAGGAAGACAACACAGATGCCAAGTTATGGTAAGACATAACTTTTTATTATTCAATTCCTGACCTTTTTTTTTAAACAAGAAACATCTTTATTAAACCATCTCTTACAACATAGGCAATCATGCATTTATGTAAATGAAAACAAACCACACCAACACAATCTTAATTGCAACCATTTTACATCACAAACCATACTGACACACTCCCACTTGCAAACATTATATATCACTTATAATCTACCCAGTCATTATCAGTCAAACATTACATAGCTCATTTAAGTCCTGCCTTCTTTTAAACCTCATTCCTCCCTCTATGTATTATTCCCACAATTCCTATTTTTCCTATGTCGTTTCCTCCTACCCTTTTCTAAAGATCTCAATTCCAGTTGTTTTATCTCTGTTACTATATTCACTACTTCTAGTATAGTTGGTTTAGATTTTGATTTCCATTTTCTAGTAATTGCTTTTTTGGCAGTCACCATAATTAGACACAGCAAGGCCTTATTATGTCTAAGCAATTCCGATTCTGTATCATAGCTCAGAAAAATCAACTCCCTCGTCACACCAATCTGTCCACCCGTATCTCTGACAGTGCATCCTGCAGGGAATCCTTAAACTTATCGCACTCCCAGAAAATTTCTCCCCAATTACCTCTTTTTCCCTGTCACACCCCCCACCATTTGCTGTCTACCTGAGGAAAAAATCTCTGGAGTCTACTTGAGGTAGAAAAATATCTGTGTAAACACCTCCAAACAAAAATCCTAAATCTTCTAGCTTTTGGAGACATACATATAGCCTCCCATTGTTTCTTTATGAATTGCTTATCTAGTCTCTCTTCCCAATCCTTTCTAACCTCTGCTGATTTATTCTTATAGTTATGATGCAATATTTTATATGCTTTTCTAATTATTGCTGTTTTACTGGCAGCTTATGTTCTAGATTCTACTAAGAACTCTACCAGTGCTGGTCTTTTGTTTAGGACCCCCTATTTCTTTCTCTTTGCCTATACTCTGATACTGATCTTTGATAGGGAAGGCAATCTCTAACCTACAGTCCAAATAAATTCTTGGCATCTTCCCATTCTATAGTCTTACCCTCTTTAGTTATTTGCTTCTAATACATTGGTTCCTTTTCCATATTTCTCCAATAAATTCCAGCCTCTTCTTGCCTATTATCTATATCCCTAATTGCAGTCATCCCCATTGGCAGAATCTCCTTTCTTCATTCTCAGTTTGGCTTAGTTCTTAGGATACTTTCTGCTACTTTATAGATATAATAGTCTGTATGATTGTCTTTCTCCTTAAAGGCCTGCATCCAAAATCCCAGCCTCTCATTCTTTCTTGAGCTTCCCCCTATTTTATCATCATCCCTTTTCAATTTGAATTATAGTTTTCTGCTTGTGCTATGTATAGGAGTCTTAACTGTGTAGCTCCGAACTACCCCTTCAAATGGGGTAATCCCAATCAATCTGCCCTATTCTATTGGAAGAATCAGCTTATCACACGGTTCCTAGAATTTATAAACTCAAATGCTATGGAACAACTGGTAACCACTCCCACAAGAAGGGAAAACATATTGGACCTGATCATCACCAACATGGGGACTCTATGTTCCATACCAGAGGTATACCCCTCTTTGGTAAGATCTGACCATAAATTAATCTCACTGGACATCGATATCCCGTCCCCACCCCCAGCCAAGGAAATCACAGTGAAGAACTTCTCAAAAGCAGACTTCACACTTCTCAAAACTGAGGTGGAATCCTTCAAAACCCCCGGGCCAGTGGAAAATACAGCCCAAACTGCAGAATCCTTTACAAACGCATTCTATGGACACCTGCAGGAATGCATGGATCGTGCTATCCCAAATAAAACCAAGACTCACTCCTCCAAAGGCAGGAGACCTGCCTGGTGGACCCCAGCCATAAATAAGCTATACAACAGAAGGAGGAAGCTACTACATGATAGAGCAAAATCCCAAAAAGGGAAGGCATCTCTGATCAATACTAGCAAGAAACTACGATCCCTCATAAAATCATCTAAGGCCAGCTTCGAAAGAAAAATTGCACAAGGCGCTAAAGATAATCACAAGGCCTTTTTTAGTTATGTCAGGAACCTGCGTGGCAACTCCCAGATATGCTCTGAGTTAGTGCAAAATGACAAAAAATACACTGAACCCACAGACATTGCCAACATCCTGGCAGACAGGTTCGGTGCAAACTTCTCCTCCCCTTCCCTCCCAAAAGAGCAAATGTCTATCCCAACAGAGTGTAGCCTCCCTGACATCACAGATGCACAGGTGAGAGCTGCCCTCTCCAAAGCAAAAAATACAGCATCAGTGGGACTGGATGGTGTCCCGGGCTGCATCTTACATGAGCTCCAAGAAGAACTGAACCCTCACATAAAGTCACTGTTCAATCTCAGCTTTACTACAGGATATGTACCCAAGGAATGGCATACAGCAACAGTGGTCCCACTCCACAAAGGTGGTGCCACAACGGTCCCCGAAAATTATCACCCTATAAGCCTGACTAGCCTGGTCTGCAAAGTTATGGAGCATATCATCCTGGAACTCATAAACAAAGACATTGGGAACCTCCAAACACTGGATCTTACCCAATTCGGCTTTGTTAAGGGCAGGTCTTGCCTCTTGAACCTGGTCAACTTCTTTGAAACAGTCACCAAGGCCATAGATGAAGGGAAGGAAGTCCACACAGCCTACCTGGACCTCGTAAAAGCCTTTGACACAATACCCCACTCAGGCATCATAAATAAGCTCACCAGCTTAAATATCAACCCCTATGTCACAAGATGGGTTGCAAACTAGCTCAGGGATAGAACCCACATGGTCAGAATTGCAGGTGCCATGTCAGACTCTAAACCAGTTACAAGTGGCATCCCACAAGGCTCAGTCCTGGGACCTCTCTTGTTCGGTATATATTTCTCTGAGGTACAGGCTAACATGGGAGGACTATGGCTGACCAAGTTCGCAGATGACTTCTAACTAGGTGCTATAATTGACTCGCCGACTGACACAAGCATCCTCCAAAGGGGTCTCACAGAGACGGATAACTGGTGCCAGAGCCATGGCCTAAAGCTAAATGCCAAAAAGTGCATAGTCAACCCCTTTGGAAAAACAAAGTGCCCACAAATTACCACATAGGTGGTAATCCATTAAGTATGGAAGAAGTAATTAGGGATTTGGGGACCCAAGTAGATAGCAATCTCTCCTCTGACAATCACGTTGCCAAAGTGGTTAGAAAGACCTTCTATATAGCCCACCTTATCACAAAAGAGTTCACATCTAGATCAAGAGAGGTCATTATGCCCCTCTACTCATCAGGCCCATAATTGAATACAATGCCCCATTTGAGATGTACCTTACCCGACACCTGCAGCAACTGGAAAGACCCCAAAAGTACCTCACCAAGAGGATCAAGGGACTCAAACAGATGCCCTACTCAGTTAGGCTAAAGAAACTCCAGCTCTACTCAGTTGCTTACCGCCTACTCAGAGGCGATCTGTGCCTGACGTATAAAGCCATGTCCAACCCAGAATTAATGGACATGCTCCACCTCAGGAAATCCAAATCCATTAGAGCTACATGCTTCAGGGACTTAAACCTCACCACAGAAATAAATAGGACATGCTGGAGGGACAGATTCATATCCCAGAGGTTCCTCTCACTCTGGAACAAAATCCCAATCCATGTTAGGCAGAGCCCCTCAATGACCCTCTTCAAGAGAAATCTTGACGAGTGGATGGGAGATCATAGGTTTACCCCTGGGATCTCTTCTGTGTCCCTACTAGACAGAGGCACAGTAAACTAACCTTAAAAGGGCTATTCTTCTGTGACCTTGTATACAGAGGCACAGTCAACTAATCTAAAAGGGTGGTGAAAGCCAAACACACACTGGCTAGGCTTACAAATGCCCTAGGGCAGATAGCCTAGTATCAATCTATGAACACGTCACTCTTGCCATCTTTCCCTCCCAGATAAAGTCGTTCACCTCTTTATTAATTGCTATGCACAACTTCTCCTCTGGTAAAAATATGCCTGATCTGTGTACAAGACTAATGTGACTAAAACATTTTAACTGCTTGTATCTTACTATCTGTATAACAAAGCTTCCATTATCTCAGTTTTTGTATTATTTTTTGTTTAGTCTCTTCCCACATATCCTTAGCTGCCACGCCAGAATCATTTATAATCCATACTCCTAAATACTTAATTTTATCATGTCCCCATAAATATGGATATTGCCGAACCAATTAATATGTGGGTACATAATTTATTGCTATTGCCTTTGTTTTAGCTTCATTAATTCTGTATCCCACAAAGATATGGAACTGTCTCAAAATGTTCCACAACACTGTAATGTCTGGTCTTGTCAGGTGTAAAATAATATCATCTGCAAACAGAGCCAGTTTTTCTTGACTACCATATCAATTATATCCTTGAATTTCTGAGTCCCTTACTTTCTTTGCCAATGGTTCCAAATATAATGCAAATAATAAAGGGAAAAGAGGACACCCCCTGCCTGGTTCCTCTGCTTAAGCAGAAATTATCAGAGTGGACCCCACCCACTTCAATTTTCACTCCAATCCCTTATATATCCTCCTATTCAACCTTGTAATTTTTTCAGGAAATGCAAATGCTTCCATTGCCGTGCTTATAAACTCCCAGCTTACTCTATCAGATGCAGTCTCAGCATCAAGCCCCACCAACAACAATAGTATTTTCTTACATTCTGCTTCCTTCTGGATTATCAATGTTCTGTTAATGCTGTCAAATATTTGCCTTCCCTCAACTAAACCACACTGATCTATATACATCAATTTTGGCATTTATTTTGCCCATTCTTTTAGCCATTATAGACATGAGCCCTTTATAATCATGTTTAGCATTGAAATGAGCCTATATGAAACTGGATCTGATGGATCTTTACCCTCTTCAGGTATTACAGCTACCACTGCTTTCTTCCAGGATCTTGGTGCATGGTCTAAAATCATTATTAGGTGTGTATCAAGAACTTCAATTAAATGCACATGTTCCTATGAAATGTAAATTCTGTCTAGCCTAGCCCAGTTTTTATATCTTGGGGAATAATATGTAAATTCACTCTGACCTCCTATTACTGAATTCACATCTTCCATGCCAAACATTTTCATAAAACTCTTAAAAAATCTACCCTCCTTTGTTATACTTTCCCTTCTGTGCCCCCTAGACACATCTTCACTGCTGCACATCAAATTCCAGTCCCTACCTATAAGTAATATTCCTTGCTGAAAACTCATTATTTCTCCCAGAATTTTCTTAAGCTCCATTATAGCAGTTTTAGGTGGAATATAAATACATGCCAGTGTAATCCTCTTCCCTTGCCAGCAGCCCCTTAGCACTACAAACATGCCATTATTGTATTTTTTATCCTCTTCTATCACTAATGGAGTTCCTCTTACAACTAATGTAAGTACTCCTCTTTTCCTTTGTCCCACATATTCTACTAAATAATCATCCTGAAAACCTTTCTTTATCAAATTCACACGCTCATTTTTTTAAGTGTGTCTCCTGTAGCATATCTATTTGCACTCTACATTTTTAATATAGTTCACTATTCTTTTTTTTTTGTATTTGTCTGTGAGACCATTGACATTTAAAGACATTACAGAAGGCATCATTGTATTAAAAAGTTATTACCACCTTTGTGTACAACACCTTTTTTGCTAAATTTGTAGTTCTAGCTTTTGTGTTACAAGCATACACTGTTTGGCAGGTTGAACTTTTATATAGTTGTTTCTTGTTATATTATTTGAGCCTATGTCACATCTTACAAAATTTTTGTTTTATTAAAAGCCCTCAAAAATACCCCCAATACCTGTTAATTTAATACTAACACATAATTCTATGTACACCTTCAAACACTGAGGTTTTACCCTCCTAATAGGAACAAATGACCCAAATTGACAGCCATGCTTACAGACTTGAGTCACTCTAAAAGAAAGGTTATCCATGCTAAGATGCATGGCGCAGCATGTGCTTCTACCAAGTGCTAACTGGTTCTAACTTATCTTTATAACTCTTCCAGCTGGGAAAACCCCTGAATGCTTTTTCTTTGTCATGCTCTTTTAACCATTTTTTAACACTGCAGTGCCTACATTTCTTAAAACTGAACAAGAAGAAATAGAGAAGGAAGAAAGAAAGGAAAAAAATAGCATCAGTACCTATTTACAGTCCCTAGTTTTTCGGCTTTTCCCGGTAAGGGGTCACCACAACGAAACTCCGGTCCGCTAATGATTGGCAGTGGATTTTATGGTGCCGAGTTGCCAGCCCGATGCCCAACCTTCAAAGAAGGCACACCCATTCACACACACACCTACCTGCATGTCTTTAGATCTCACTCGAGCATGAGGAGGAAGGCGCTCCAGCCGAGAATCGAACAGGAGAACCTATTGCTGTAAGGCAACAATACTAACCGCTGCACCACTGCAGCCGTAACCTATTTACAGTCCCCATTACACTTAAAAATAACTGAGAAAACTTTATAGCATGCAAAGAAAACCATGCACCACAAAAATAGTACTATTAAGAAAAAATATTTTCTTTGCTTACAGTTAATTTTCTCTGCTCTCTTCCCCTCCCAAAGCATTTTTCCGAACATTAATGACAATGAAGTAGGGCATATACTCGAGTCCCCAACAAGTCCAACAAATTCTGACAAAGTCCAGTATTTCCAGATTTTCTTGCTGTCATATTTCACAAATATAATTATTGCAATGTAATCCCACATTGTTACTGGTTTTATTACTGTTCACCTCCATCTCCCAAATCCTGTCTCTGCTTCATTTCCAACTTAGTCATTTTTTTCTATTCAACTCTCATGCTCCCTTCCTTCTTTCCAACATTTTCCATTGAAACAGTGGGAAAGATTTCACAGGTACAGTCCCTCTGTGGTCTTTATCACCAGAAGAACAAGAAGCAGAATCTCCTGTTTTGACAGCTCACTTTCTGTTGGACAAACTTTTGTATTCCCTTCATAGCATGTACTTCATCAAAAAATGATTTTGTCCCTCCCGGGAGGAATACCTTGAAGACAGCTGGGTACAGCAGTTTGAATCTCACACCTGCATCCTGACATTCCCTGACTAGTGGAATAAATGTACTCTTCTGCTTGGTGTACAATTAGTAATCATTCTCCACAAACACACTGCTGTCTCCCACTTTTAGTATTTTGTCCTGCCACAGTTTTGTCAGAATCAACTCCTTGTGCTTTTGGGATTGCATCTTTACTATTAAAGGTCTAAGTTGTTTTCTCATAGCTAGGTTTGAAGCATATACACAATATGCCCTTTCATCTAACAACTCCTGCTGTGGAATACCAGTCCATTTGCTTATTTGTGTTTTCCGGTATAGCTGATAATCTCAGGTTTTCCCTGTGTGCTCTGTCCTTTAATTCTATTATTTTTTGAAACATCTCATTCTGAGCAGTCTCATGTTTAGCCAGCCTTTTCTTCATTTCAGCCTCTGATTTTTGCAGCTTTATCACCTCATCTGAATATCTGTTTAAAGCTTCTTCCATTTTTTCCAGCCTTTTGTTGTTTGTGTTGATATACTCCAGCAGTGTTTTGTTTATTTTACACAGGTCTGTGTGCAGTTGTCTTATATCTTCCTGTAGGTTACTAGAAGTCATGTCTGGAGGTTGAATTGCTTTTTGTTGAACAGCTGCAGAACTTTCCCCAGGCAGTGTTTCTTCTTCACTTTTTGTAGCTGATTTTTTTCCAGGTGCTCTGTGTTTCTTTTTTTCCTGGCATCCAGGCAGTACATTGGCTAGCCAGTTACTGAAATTTACCCATAAACACAAAAGTCTACTGGTCTGCTCTGTTAAATTTCTGTTTTCACACTGGGAGAGCTAGAGTCAAGCTGTTACTCAATGTGCAGCCATCTTGGAAGTCTGATCCATTTAAATTTTAAACCATACCTACAAAGTATTTGTGTCTATATTAGCTAGGAGAAAGGCAAATGTGCTGCCAAACTTGATAGATGTGGATAAAGGTGGTTTTGTGGAAGAGATAAATATTTGACAACATTAGCAGAATGATGATTCAGAAGGAAGCAGAGTGCTAGAAAATGCTATTGAAACGGGGTGTTGAGAAGTAAGGAAAGAGTTGATTTTAGATGCAGATCCTTAAGGAGAATAACAGCCACCATGCAGAATATTATATTCATAAAGTAGGTGATATAATCTAAGAACTAAGCTAACACAGTGATGGAGCAATGAGTAGAAACTACTGCACTAGGGGCATAGAAAATAAGCAAGGGGATCTGGAATTTACTGGAGAAAACTAGCAAAGGCACCAGAGTATTGAGAGCAAATAACTCAAAATGGAAAGGTTGGGTTCTGTCTTTGTTGTAAAGCATTTGTTACTGCACTTGAGCTCAAAACCAGTTAATTTTACATTAACAGGGTTTTATTCTGCACTCTGATGGGAGCAGAGGGCCTTTTCAACCCATCCAAGTTGAGAAGTGCTGATGGAAGGCTTATTGTGCATGTATAATAGCATCGTGCAAAGCCAGTTCCCATGCTTTGTATATACACAAACCTATGTATCTATACGAGACTCTCTCCACAGTTGCCCACTGTTCATGGCTGCTCAAATTGCTGCTGGTTTGCACAAAGAGCAGCACCACTGCAGGTCAACCTACAGTATACTACTAAACACTCACTTAGACCTCTAAATGACTTTCCCCTACTCCTTCCCATCTGCTAAGGATCTGCTATAATGAATAGATGCTTCCCTGCTGTCACTGCTTGTGGCCGTGGGCATCCCGAGGCAGTGAGTAACTATCTCATGTTCACTTTAGAACAGACAAACAGTGTGTGAGAGATGTGGTAACACAGTGTCATTGGAGGTAATGTTCTCATATGCACACACAAAAAATGCAAACCAGGTTGTTAATGTTGCACCCAAAATGCTCACTACCAACACTAAGGAATAAATACATAGACCTACATATGCTGAAGTACTGACATGTAATCTACCAAAACCTCCTAAAAGTATCTTTCAATGGCCATGCACACACTTAAAAGGGCAGTACCTCATACAACACATAACTCTGAAAATCATAGCAGCCCATCTTCCTTAGCCGATAAGGCAACATACCACACAACTAAATTTTCTAGTTACTGGGGATTCCACTGTAAGACATACTGATGTCCCCTTAGCCTAAACAAGGAGAAGATCACAGTGAGCATCCGTCTGGAGCCAGGATCTGCCAGATCATGAATACACTTAGGTCATTAAACTACAAGTACCAGTATGACAAAGTCATAGTCCATGTGGATGTAAATGACTTAAGACATACCTCAGTAAACTATATGAAGCAGCCTGATGGAGGTCTCTGAATATGTGTCCCCGGTGGGTATGAATCCAGCCATGAGTGCCATCCTACCCTTACCAATGATGATGCCACAGTACCAGCAAAAATGATTGATTTTAACAATTGTCTTAGTTTCTGGTGTCAGAAGGGAATCCAATATCTGTCAGCCTGGGGAGACATGATCGGTAAACCACAATGCTTTGGCAGAGATGGTTTTCATATGTTACCACTTGGCTTCCAGATACTTGAAAAGCCTTTATCTATTCCCATAGTGCCTTTTTTTAGACTGTGCCAAGTTGTTAAACCCCCCAGCATTACAGAAATCACTCATGACTCCCTAAAGCTACTGCTGCTCACCGCTAAGAGTTTAAATAAAAAAAACTGTACTCCTCACCCCGGAGAGTGCAGACCTGTGTGCAGTCACAGAAACATGGTTCAAAATTATGGAGAGCACCCGGGCTATCAAAGGCTACAATACCTTTCATACATACCATTGTTAGACTCTCCTTGTGTTCTTACTGAAGAATGCTTCTCAAACAATCTGGAGATATAGCCCTGATAAGTATATTTTTTGGCACTTTAACTTTTCAGAGTTTTGCACTGTCTTAATTTTTGCTTGACTGAATTATTTATATATTTTCTGGCATTGTTTTCTGATCTGTTCTGAAACTGGATCCCTCCCCAATTCCTATGGTGTTCTTAAAGTTGGTAAAACTGGTCTAACAGGTTTTGTGTTATCTGATTGCTTCAAAGCTTGCTGATTTAAAAATAGTTACTGTTTGTAAATTCCTGCATACCATTGTTAGAATCTCATTGTGTTCTGACTGAAGAGTGCTTCTCAAGCAATCTGGAGAAATAGCCCTGATAAGTATATTTTTTGGCACTTTAACTTTTCAGAGTTCTGCACTGTCTTAATTTTTGCTTGACTGAATTATTTATATATTTTTGGCAGTGTTTTCTGATCTCTTCTGAAACTGGATCCCTCCCCCATTCATGTGGTATTCTTAAAGTTGGTAAAACTGGTCTAATAGGTTTTGTGTTTGTGTTATCTGATTGCTTCAAGGCTTGCTGATTTAAAATAGTCCCTGTTTGTAAATTCCTGCATACCATTGTTAGAATCTCCTTGTGTTCTGACTGAAGAGTGCTTCTCAAACAATCTGGAAATATAGCGCTGATGAGTATATTTTTTGGCACTTTAACTTTTCAGAGTTCTGCACTGTCTTAATTTTTGTTTTAATTATTTATATATTTGCTGGCATTCTTTTCTGATCTGTTCTGAAACTGCACCCCTCCCCCCCCCACACACACACTCCTGTGGTGTTTTTAAAGTTGGTAAAACTGGTGTAACAGGTTTTGTGTTATCTGATTCCTTCAAGGCTTGCTGATTTAAAAATATTCCCTGTTTGTAAATTCCTGCATACCATTGTTAAAATCTCCTTGTGTTTTGACTGAAGAGTGCTTCTCAAACAATCTGAAAATATAGTGCTGATAAGTATATTTTTTTGGCACTTTAACCTTTCAGAGTTCTGCACTGTATTAATTTTTGCTTGACTGAATTATTTATATATTTGCTGGCATTGTTTTATGTTTTGAAACTGGTTTTCTCCCTCTCACCCACCCTATTCCTGTAGTGTTGTTATAGTTGGTGGCTTTGCAGTTGCCCACCCCTACTGTAAATTTGCTTTGACACTCCTCCCAGTCTAGAGTTCGTTCTGCCTAATACAGAGAGAACATTTGAGAAGGCCAACCCACTTAGGTTCTTAACCTTGAATTATCTTCTGCTCCTCCTTTCTCCCTTTGCACTTTACTAAAAAAAAATTAAGTTTGTTTCCTGCCTTTCCTGTAACTAGTTTAGTCCAGATACAGATTTGCTATATCCAGTACTGTTTGTAAGCTTCTGAGGGCCCCAAGCCTTTCTGTGTTGAAATGAAGCCTTCTAGCTTATCAGTGGGAGTGGTAAGCACTAGGTAGCCTATCTACCACAAGAGGTGTGGTTTCTGGCCCAGAAATTGCAGCTTATTGGCTGTTTGGATAGTTTTTTCAATCTCTTTCAACTTTCTGGGTTAAAAGTCTGCATCTGTGCTTGTTTCCCACCTTTCCTGTAACTAGTCTAGTCCAGATACACATTTGCTGCATCCAGGACTGTTAGTAAGCTTCTGAGCCCCCCAAGCCTTTTTGTGTTGGAGGGAAGCCTTCTAGCTTGTCAGTGGGAGTGGTAAGCACTAAGTAGCCCATCTACCATAAGAGGAGTGGTTTCTGGCTTAGAAATTGTAGTTTATTGGCAGTTTGGGCAGTCTTTCCATATCTTTCAACTTTCTGATTTAAAAGCCCACGTTTGTGCTTTTCCCGCCTTTCCTGTAACTAGTCTAGTCCATATACAGATTTGCTGCATCCAGGACTGTATGTAAGCTTCTGAGCCCCCCCCCACAAGCCTTTCTGTGTTGAAGGGAAGCAGTCTAGCTTATCAGTGGGAGTGGTAAGCACTAGGTAGCCTATCTACCACAAGAGGAGTGATTTCTGGCCCAGAAATTGTAGCTTATTGGCCATTTGGGCAGTTTTTCCAAAGTTTCTGGTTTAAATCCCCACATTTGCGCTTGTTTCCCACATTTCCTAGGTTTATAGATAGATTCATAGATTAGTACTAGGCTAACTGCCCTTGTGAGCCATTTTAAGCCTAGCCAATTATCCCTTGTAAGACTCAAACCCTGCACTTTGTGTTTGTAAGACAAACACCTTAACCATTAGGCCAACCTCCCAACCCCCCTCCTGTAACTAGTCTAGTCCAGATACAGATATGCTGTATTCAGGACTGTTTGTAAGCTTCTGAGCGGTGCCAAAGTCTGCTCTTCAATTTTTCCCTTCGATCTGCTAGTTCTCTCCTCTCCTGCACTTTTACTAGCTTATTAGTTTTGCACTTTACCAGACTTCTTATAGCAATTATTGTAGCACACAAAAGTGCTACCAGCACTAAACGTTCTACAAGGAAACGGTACTTATTATTAATGCCCACCCCTCTAGGCATGTCTAAAGGTCAGTTCCCTGTGCTTTCCCCTATTAACCTGGTGAACTTGGGCATCCTGAGGCAATGTAGCAACTGCCTCATGTACACTGGCAACCCTCTCCTCTTACCTCCCAACCTTCAGACTTGCAAGAGATGCACTTATACATCCAAACTGGAAGCCATGCACTCTCCAGCCAAGACTGGAATAGCTGGTCAAGAGAAGGTCAACACTCGCACCACACCACATGGAACACTGCCCTTCAGAACACACACCAGCACTGCCTTCACATAAAAATAGAAATCACACACCCACCTTTGCAGAGGCTCTCAATAAAAATATACCCAAACAGCAGAGACCTCCAAGGCAGAAACGCACTCGATCACCACAATACAACACTAATCATGAGACCCATAACTCTCCTAAACAGTGTGCCACTCAACCAAAGCCCCTAAGGCAAAACAGCATGCCCAACACACTAGTCACAGGTGACTCGATAGTGAGGCACACTGATGTCCCACTCACTAGGTTGAATAAGGAGAAAGTAGCAGTCAGCTGCTACCAGGCGTCAGGATCCACCACATAATGCACGCACTCAGGTCCCTCAACAACAGGTACAAATATGACTCTGTCATTGTACATGTGGGTGTGAATGACCTGAGATGCACCTCCCTGGAATACATGAAAAGTGACATGGACGAGCTCTCGGATTATGTAGCCCAGGCGGGTATGACCCTAGCCCTGAGCAGCATCCTACCATCACCAAGAATGATACCACAGTACAAGCAGAAAATGACTGATTTCAACAATTGGCTAAGTTTCTGCTGTCATTCTAAGGGGATACAGTATCTGTCTGCCTGGGATGACACGACTGACAGACTTCGATGGTTTGCCAGAGATGGCCTGCATCTTTCACCCCTGGGCTTCTGGATACTGGCCAAGGCTCTTGCCACCCCTATAGTGCCTTTTTTAGGTGGCATTCCAAAGACCAAATTACCACTGTAACAGCTACAAATGCAATCTGAGGGTCATGCTGCTCAACACTAGAAGTCTAGATCTCAAAATGCACTCGCTCGAAGCACTCCTTAAAATGGAGAACATTAACATGTGTGCTGTAATAGAGACCTGGTTCAAGGCAGCAGAAAGCACCCCTGCCCTACCAGGCTATAACTCATTCCACACCTTTCGGCCCCAGAACTTGTACCAAAGCTCCAAAGGGTGTGGCGTTTCCATATTCATAAAGGATGCACACACCTCCAGACTGGTAGCCTAACATAACACATCTGAGATACTTCAGGTACAGCTAACATTGGGTAAGACAGCGATTCAGGTCGTAGCCTACTATAGGTCCCCAACCATGTCCCAAGACTTACACTCCACGTTCCTAAGCACCCTGGAGAATATTAGGGTCCAACCTAACACTCTCATACTGGGTGACTTCAACTACCCCTCCATTAACTGGGAAAAGTACTCATGCACCAATACACTTGTCCAACGTTTCCTGGAATTCATTAATTCCAATGCTCTGGACCAGATCGTTCTTACCCCCACTAGAGGTAGCAACATCCTTGACCTGGTCATTACTAACATCGGCGACTATTGCTCTACACAAATAGTCAACTCACCTCAGGCTTTGTCCCTACCGAATGGTGCACTGCTACAGTCATCCCTCTCCACAAAGGAGAAGCGACTACAGACCCTGGGAACTATTGCCCCATTAGCCTGATGAATCTGATATGCAAAGCTATGGAACACATCATCATGGACCTAATAAACAAGGATATAGGGAATCTCCAAACTCTGGATCTTACACAGTTTGGTTTTGTGAAGGGTACATAATGCCTGCTCAACTTGATCAACTTCTTTGAGTTAGTCACCAGAGCTGTGGATGAAGGCAAAGTGGTTCATACAGTCTACCTTGATCTGGCGGCCTTTGATACCATTCCCCACTCAGGAGTCATAGAAAGACTCACTACGTTAGGCATCAACACCTATATTACTAGGTGGGTCACAAACTGGCTCACAGATAGAACCCACAGTGTGAAAGTAGCTGACTCCAAGTCAGACTGCTGACCAGTCATGAGTGGACTCCCACAGGGTTCGGTCCTGGGTCCTCTCCTGTTTGGTATCTACTTCTCTGAAGTCCAGTCCAGTCCATGAAGGGACTCTGGCTGACAACCTTCACAGACGATTGCAAGTTGGGAACTATTATTAACTCCCCAAGTGATGTTGACATCCTACAGAAAGGACTCACTGAGACCAACTACTGGTGTCAGAACCATGGCCTTAAGCTCAAGGCCAAAAAATGTGTCATCATCCCCCTTGGGAAAAACCCAGTTCCCTTGAATTACCACATCGATGGTGGTCCACTGAACACAGAAGACGTTATAAGAGATCTGGGAACACAGGCTGACAGCAACCTCTTTTGACCACCACATTGCCACTGTGGTCAGAAAGTCCTTCTATGTGGCACATCTCATTACTAAGAGTTTTGCATCCAAGAAAAGAGGTCATTGTCTCCCTCTACTCTTCCCTCATTAGGCCAGTCATTGAGTACAATGCCCCATTTGGCATGTACCTCACTAGACACCTGCAACAACTGAAGAGACTGCAAACGTACCTCACAAAGAGGATCCTAGGCCTTAAACACTTGTCCTGTATGGACAGACTCAAAAAACTCCAACTATTCTCTCTCATATCGCCTACTTAGAGGACATCTGTGCTTGACTTACAAAGCCATGTCTGATCCAGCTCTGTTAGAAATGCTACATCTAAAGAAATCCCAATCCCTCTGCACCACATGCTCTGGTGACCTCAACCTCATTACCACAATCAACAGAACATGCTGGAGGGACAGGTTCATAACCCAGAGACTGCCCATGCTGTGGAATAGACTTCCCATACCTGTCAAGCAGAGCACCTCACTGGCCCTCTTCAAGAGAAATCTTGATGAGTGGATGAGAAATAGACAATTCACCCTGGGGATCACTCCAGTGGCTCTCCTCGACAAAGGCACTGGGAGCTAAGTTCAGGTGGCACGATGCCAGGGTAATCCTATGGGCTAGGCTTGTAAAGGCTCCAGGGCCATTAGCCTAGGACACACCTATGAATCTATATTTCAATCCCCTTAAGCTTAGTTAAAATCAAAGGAAGGAGATGTTGCAGTGTTCATAAAGGACAAGTACACTGCTAGACTAGTCCCACTACAAAACTCACTTGAGCTGCTCCATGCCCAGCTAACCATAAGTGTGACCCCCTATCATACCTTTGTTAGCTTTGATCTTCTAACATGAATCTAGAAAACCACACCTCCCACCTAATCCTATTGGAATCTCTCAACATTCAGCCTAACACCATACTTATGGGTGACATCAACTACCCTTTCATAAACTGGGAGACTTATAGGAGCTATAGTTCACTTGCTCAGCAGTTTTTGGACTTCATCAATGCAAATACCCAGGAGCAACTTAGTTAGCTCCCCAACTAGAGGTACAAATATTCTAGACCTAGTACTGATGAACATGGGGGGATTCTGCTCTCTCTCATTCATTAACTCTTATCCCAAAAGCTACCTCATCAATGGAATAAATGTGCTATCTTTGTAAACAAAGCCTGTTCCTCACTCTCTTCACAAAAAAATTTGAATAAATGGATGAGGAACCATAAATTCACTCCCAGAGTATTGCCTATGTCTCTTATGGGCAGACACAGTCTTTAAAATGACTCAGGGCCCCAACACCCAAAGACCCACTACCCTGATACTACCCCACCCCATATCTAGGGCATTAAGAATATTGTCATAAGCTGGGTATTATTGGCTAGGGTTAGGCTTGCAAAAGCTGTTGTGCCATTAACCTAGTAATCACCTATGAACCTGTAATGGGATGAGACCAATCAAGTGTTTTGACTGCAGGTTAGAGATTGCCTTCCTTAACAGAGGCTGATAAGAGTATAGGCAAAAAGAAAGGCATAGGGGAGTGCTCAGTGAAAGACCAACTGTGGTAGAGCTTTTTTTTTTTTTTAACTGAGTCTAGGACAGACAAGACGTAATTAGTAGGGTACATAAAATATTGCATGATATCTATAATCAATCTAAGGAGGTTAGATAAGATTGGGAAGAGAGAATGTAAAGCCACTGTACAAAAGAACAATAGGAGGACATCTGTATGGCTCCCAATTATGCAACAATGTCTAAATTAAGATTTTTTTCTTGGAAGTTTCTCTACCTCAAGCACACTTTAGAGACAGTTTCCTTGAGTAGATAGTACACAGAGGTGTGATAGGACAGACGGGTAATTGAGAATATGTTTTTTGGAAATGAGTTGACAGATTTTAAAAATTGTTTATAGAGTATTTTGTCAGAAGTGTCACAGGAGAAAATGGTTTGTAACTAAGGTTTGAGCTGGAATATAGGATCTGAATTGACCAAATGTGGTAAAGTCTTACTAAGTTTAATGTTACTGGCTGCCAAAATAAGCAATTACTAGAAAATGCAAATCATAATCTAAGCTAACTGTAAATGAAGTTCTTCAGTACTCAGTATTTCATCTGTAATTGAAGTACTGAATATTGTAAAGAAGAAAAAAAAAGAACTGAATGTGGGATCTTTTGAAAAAGGAGGGAGCAAACATTCAAATTTGTGAGAAAATGGTACATGCAAAATAATGTTCAAAAGGCAGGAATTCAGCAGTCTGTGTAGTGCTGGAGTGAATGATACTCATCAAACAGAATACATATTTGTATGATGAAAGAATATGAAACATTTGCTGTGGTTTGTTTTCTGTTATTGTATGAGTACCTACGTCAGATGCAGTGTGGGAAGCAGCAAGGCTTTGTGAAAAACGAGGCTTAACAGCTGGTTGGTTGGAGACTTGTCATAACTATTTTGACTCTACATACCCAGGAAAAAAAATTGTAAAAGATTAACCAAGCTGGATGAGGAGGTTTTCTACAACTTAGAACACAAAATGCAGACATGTTGTAAGTGAGCTGGCTGCCTCTTTGTAGATCACAACTTGTAGGCAGGCTGGGGCTGAATTGAGGATCTCTAAAGACACAGACCTGAAAAAAGTTTGTATAGCTAATAAAAAAATAGAAAATATTTCTGCATACCTCTCAACCTTTTAGTGCAAGAAATCTGGACAAAGCCTGAAAAAAATGGGGGGGGGGGGCAAAGGCCCAAAAAATAGGACAGATTTTTAAATATTGCTCTTACAAACTGGACAGTTGTTAGAGTAACCGGGTCTGTGTTAACATACATTTTCTGAAGGATTTGAAGTCTGAAACTCAAATGTATGTCATTATTTAGTGACTTCAATCCTCAGATGATCCCAGTGATTTACCAGAAAACCACAAATTTTATGAGGAATAGACCAAAAATATGAGGCAAACATCTGGGCAGTTGAGAGGGGGTACATTTGTGTCAACATGTCTTGGCACTGCTGCCAGACTGGGTGGTACAATGCCCATTAAGGAGGATATGCACAATTGGAATAAATTTGCAAGTTTATTTCCAGTCCCGCATTGCTACTTGAATTGGCATAAGTCTAATGCTCCGCCCCTCCACCCCATGCCAGCACCTCTGTCTCTTAAAATGTCTGGTTTATAAGAACAAAATGGTTTCAGAAAGAGTACAGAGGTGAAACCACACAGAACCCACTGGACCACTGCAAAATAAGCTAGGTAGATCATGGAGGCAGTCCATGCTGTATTCTTATTGCTAGTGTAGCTCAGAACAAACGTGCATCACTGGTGCAGTTAAATATTGTGAATCCAAGTTATTGTGTTACCATTTGTAAGAGAGCAAATCAATACAACAGTTCCTGACTTCAGTGTAGCATTTTGTTCTCATCATAATTCCTACAGCTGCGTAACTGGGAAAATTGCGTAGAAAATCAAGGATAAGAGGCCATAGTCACCAAAGTGTTTAAAATATTTGTCTATTCACTCTGAAAGGTGGCAGACCAAATGAAGTAGTGTTAATGTGGGCTTTCAAATGTACAGTCATGTTTAACACTGTTTGGCATTTATACTTTTCAGTATGCTTTTAACAAAAACACATATGTTATGAGGAAAAAGTGAGCATTTCTGAAATGTTTCTGAAAAAATCGGGTTCCTTTGAGAAGTGTGTCCTAAATTAAATGGATTCACAAATCTCAGTTTTAGTTAGTGGTATGTTGTAGCAACAGGAAAAACAGGACAATGCTGAGCTACAGTCTCTGAGCCTTTTTTTTACAAGTTACTCTACCTTTCTTCTGACTTTGTACTTTTACAAGCAGGTTCTAGAGTACTGTAAATACTCATGTTTGTTAAAACAGTGGCATTTGCAGACTTCAGGAGTTTATATTTTTAAGAACTTTTATCTATAGGCATAGCCATGTACATGCATATTAACATAATAATGCTGTAACCACATGCCATCCCAGGCCTTTACCAAAACTCCATTAGGAGGGTAGAGAAATGGATGACAAACAATAGTCATGCGCTTCTAGTGGCAAGTCTTTCTTAAAGTGTCTTCACAGTTCCCATATTTTGCATCCTTGAACTCAAACTTCTGCATGCCTTTCACTTTGGCAGATAACAAGGAACCTTGAAGAGGCCCCCCCCCCACACACACACACACACATTTGAGAGGGTGTATCCCAGCCTGTAGGTGCTACCAAATGAACAGTTTATGGGAAGCAGTGCATTAAAAAACTAACTTAATTC
Organism: Protopterus annectens; assembly: GCF_019279795.1. Classification (NCBI taxonomy): domain Eukaryota; kingdom Metazoa; phylum Chordata; order Ceratodontiformes; family Protopteridae; genus Protopterus; species Protopterus annectens. The sequence goes on from NC_056748.1 coordinate 1,152,855,364, forward strand.
CAGGAAATAGACCCTTGAACCAGAAGTCCTTAACTCAGTGGTAGCAGTGAGGATTGAGAACTCTCCATATATTCCTCAAGTGCAGCAGAGGCCAATGACCCAAGATGAGAAGGTTCTACCAGATTCTTCTGTGCTGTTTAGACCCTGGAATTCAGGTAGTTGTTTGAGGTGTGGTGGGGTATATCCTCAGTGGTGAAGAACAGTGCACTTAGGAAGCATAGCCGTATGCCAGCACTGGTGCTAGTACAGACCACATATATCCTCACACAGCCACTAATAATCTTTGAGCAACTACACCATGCCGTCTGACTCATATCACTTGCTTGACCCCACTCATGTTGTCTGTACACAAGTGAGCTGGAACAGGGCTCAGAGAAGGTGGATGTCTCAGTCCCTTTCTGCTTTCTATGAATGAGTCTGAGGGCACTATGTCTATATTATCATTCAAGCAGATAAAGGCAGTACCAGCTTTCCCCAGTACAGCTCTTCTTCAAATGACTCTTTTCTTTGAAGAAACACTTGGGCTTATAAAGCCAACCATGAACTTGCTTGTAACAGTTCTTCCTTCTCCCAAAAATGCCTTAACAAGTATCTGGGGAAGAAGGAAGAGGAGGAAACTTGGGTACCCCTGTAAGGAGTTTATCAGGAATGCCTTTTATGCCAGCTGGAAGCACCTACATTCTGCTCTTGTGTCCCCAAGAAGGTAGATGTCTTCTGTAATCCCCAGCTTTGTTACCACACAATAAACCCTGAAAAGTCATTTCAATTTTGTGGAACACTCTGAGTCAGTTTTAAGTCTTTTCAAGTCATAAAATAAATAAAATAAGTGCTATACCAGTAAATTACTTACCCACAAGTGAATTGGTTCTGCAATACCCATCATTATGAGGACATGATAAGATGACATATTTAGATGTATGAATTAAAATGTATTCTACTATGACAGCCAAGGATAGGTGGGAAGAGGCTAAACAAACTATAATACAAAAATTAAAGACTGGGTTATAGGTTCATAGACAAGTACTAAGTAGCTGCCATTGTGGACCATTTGAAGCCCAGCCAGTTTCCCTTTTTGTGTTCAAATTAGCCAATCCCATTTGGTTAGGAATTAGCCTTAACCATCCCATGGTATTACCCCTAATGTGAATAACTGAGATCATACTAGAGATAATTTGAGGGAGACCATGCATGGGATAAAGCATTTTAGAGTGCCCTTTGTCCATTACTAGTACAGGGACAGTCCTGGAGTGAATTTTCTGGTTCACATCCATAGATCAATGTTGCATTTGATTATGGACAGGGGTGAACTTTGTTTTATGTGGATGGTAAGTCTGTTCCAGAGTAGCAGTATCCCCTGTGAGATACACCTGCCCCTCCAAACCATTCTACTGATATTGCAGAACAGATTTAGCTGCCTAGACTGAGTACTTCCGATGTCATGTGACTTTCTGATGTGTAGTAAATCCATCAATATTAGGGAGAAGGATACGTTGTATGCCAAACACAGGTCACGTCTTAGCAGTCTGTAGGATGAGGAGTATGGTAGCAGGGCTTTGAGTTGGTCCATGTAATACATGTTGATTAGGCCTTGTATACTTTTAATAAGGTATCTCTGTGTGCATTCTAGTTGTTACATGTGCCTGCGTCCCTTTCCACTCTGAATTATAGCTTTCTCCTTGTTTTATGCATATCAGTCTTAACTGTGTAGCTGTAAAATATCCCTCCAAATCAGGTAATCCTAAACCACCTTGTTCTACTGGAGAATCACCTTATCCCATTTGACCTTTGACATCTTCCCCTTCTAGACAAAATCTTTTAACTCTTTATTAATTACTGTCCACAGCTTCTCCTTTGGTTGATAACATATGCCTGAACTGCATATAAAACTAAAGGGACTAGAAATATTTTCACTGCTTGTATCTTGTGATTCATATCTATAAACAAAAGCTTCCAGTTTTTCTGCTTTTGCATTATATTTTGTTTAGTCTCTTCCCACACATCCTTAGCTGTGTTAACAGAATATTTTTTAACATGTACTCCTAAATACTTAATTTTATTGTGTTCTCATAAATATAGGTATTGCTGAACCAATTCATGTGTTGGTACGTAGTTTACAGCTATAGCCTTTGTGTTGTCTGCATTAAATTTTATATTCTGAAAAAAACATGAAGCTGTCTCAGAATGTTCCACAACACTGAGATGTCCTTTTCCTGTTTTATCAGATACAAAATAATATTGTCTGCAAATAAAGCCAACATTTCTTGATTACCACACCAATTATATCCTTGAATTTCTCAGTCCCTTATTTTACTTGACAGTGGCTCGTAATAAAATCCAAATAAGAAAGGGGAAAGAGGACACGCCTGCCTGGTTCCTCTATTCAGACAACTTATCAGAGAGGAACCCTCTCACTTTAATTTTTCCTCTGATCCCTCATATATCCTCCTAAGTTACCTTATTATTGCATCAGGGAATGTAAATTCTTCCATTACTCTACTCATAAAATCACAGTTTATTCTGTCAAATGCTTTTTCCGTATCAGAACTCACCAACATCATCTGCATTTTATTACATGCTGCTTCCCTCTGGATCATCATTGTCCTATTATTGTTGTCATATGTTTGCTTCCCCTCCACAAAACCACACTGATCCTTATCTATCGATTTTGGCAGCAGCGTTGTCATTTGTTTTAGCTATTATAGACATAAACACTTTAAAATCAAAATGGGTCAGTCATGTGAAGCTGGGTCTAATGGGTCTTTACCATCTTTAGGTATTGCAGCGACGACAGCTTTCTTCCAGGATGTCGGTGCTCATCATTCTGTTAAACAAATCTTTTGAGATCTTTATCATTTTCTTCACTCGTAACTTCCACAGGGGTACCATCTATTCCAGGAGACTTTCTTGCACATTGATTATATGTCACTGTTTTTATCTCCTCTCCTCGTATCTTAACTGTTAATTGTTGAACCTTGTCTACCTTTAACCTTAGCATTCTCAAGACTTCCATAAATATTTCCATTTGTATTTTTTCGTTATTCCTCTGCTTTATATATTTCTTCATAATACTGCTAAAGGATTTGTGGGTATATTTCTTGTTATAGGCTCCCTAAGTTTGGCAACAACACTTTCCTCTTTCTGTTGCTGAAGTCATTGTGCTAAGAGTTTTTGTGCTCTGAAATTATCATTTAAAGCAGATAGTTAACAGCAATCTTCTAAACTCATCTATATTATCCAGATACTTCCCTATTTTCTCTTTAGAAGTCTGCAGTTGCACTTGTTCTTGTTCTGTGAGATTTCCCTTATTCTGCAATAGTTTAACCTTTGTCAGCCTCTCTAAATAATTCATATTACTTCTTAGCCATATCTCTTTTTCTTTTATTTCTACCCTATTTTTAAATTCTACTTTCATTTTATCCCACTCACTAGCTATAAATTTCTGTGTTCCCTTACAGTTCTCAATATAATATCCCCTGCTCATTTCTTAAATTCCTCTTTTTTAACAAGTAGGTGGGGAAGCACCAGTGTCTCATTATTACTTCATTACTATGCATTTTTATCTTAGTTGTTATTGGCGCATGATCTGAAATAGTTGTTAGATATGTGCCGATGCTTTCAATTAAATGCACGTTCCTTTGAAATATAATTTCTGTCTACTCTAGCCCAGTTATTGTACCTTGGGGAATAATATGTAAATTATCGCTCTAAGTTCCTACTACAGAATTCACATCTTCCATACCAAACATTTTTACAAATTTATTTACCTTCTTTTGTTATATTTTCCCTTCTAGTTCCTCCAGATAAATCCTGACTGTTACAAATCAAATTTCAGTCCCCACCTGTAAGTAATATTCCCTGCTGAAAGTTGATTATTTCTCCCCAAATTATCTTAAGCTCCATAATAGCAGTTTTAGGTTTACTATAAATACATGCCAGCATAATCCTCCCCCTTGCCAGTAACCCCTTCCTACTACATGTCTACCATTATTATCCCCCACTTCTATCACTATTGGAGCTTCCCTAGCAATTAGTATAAATATTCCCTTTTTCTTTTGTCCTGAACATTCTGCCGGATATCCATCCTGAAATTTTTTCTTTATCAAATTCACATGCTCACTTCTTTCCAAATGTTTCTCCTGTAACATTACTATTTGCACTCTGCTTTTCTTGATATAATTCAAAACTCTTACTTTTTGTCTATATCTTTGAGGCCATTCACTTTCCAAAATAATATGTTTAGTATAGCCATTTATCCTTCCACAATGACTTTTTCCAATTGTTGTACATGGGTTGGGGTGTCACTTCAACAGTGACAATCATCTACAGCCAAAATGTATGCTGCCAGATGGATAGCCCTGCCTTTGATGTTCTTCCATACCACACACATGCACACTCACACCTATGTCCAATCCATGTAGGAGGAAACCGGAGCACCAGAAGAAATCCATGTGGACACAGGGAGGACATGCAGACTGCACACAGAAATCACCCTAACCAATAATCAAACCAGGGAACCTTTTACAGTGAGGTGACAATGCTATATGCTGCACCACTGTGCTGCCTCTTTAGTGTAGCCATTATGATAAGAAGTTATTGTTCCCACCTATTATATATGACATCTTTTTTAAATGTCTGTTTCCAGATTTTGTGTTACATGCACACACTAATATTTGTCAGGTTGCTCTCTCATACAGTTGTTTCGTGTCATCTTCATTTGAACATATGTCACATTTTACAAGCCTTTCTATTTTAATGAAAACCCTCAAAGAAACAAAAAAAAAACAAATACATCGCCGGAATACCCCCATAACCTATTAACTTAAAGCAAACACACAAAACTATGTAGATCTTCAAAAAATAGTTTAACCCTTGTGATAAAAACAACTGTCAGCTGCACACACGTGCATAACTTAACCTAATATTAAGGTTATCCATGCTAAGAAAGCTTGTGCTCCTACTTATAGTAATTGTTGTCTGTACTTGTCTCATCTTCATTCCCTCCAAGATGTGAAAAACAGCTTATACAGTATGCTTTCAAAAACATTAATCTTTAAGGATAAAGTAGTCTGGCTTTTATTGCTTCCCCTTATAGCCAGATCATATCCATGGAAACACAAACTGCATGTACCTACATCTCTGCAAACCTCTCAACTTATACTGAACATTTATTTGCCAAAGAAAAGCTTATTACATTCATTGTCCTCTTATTTACTTGCCTTCACAAAATGCTTGTTAGTAGATTAAGCCAAAGTCCATAATTCAGACATTCACCTATGCAAAAGCAAGAGAGAACATGTCAGCTCTACCTATATTATCATCTGTGCACTTTTAAACCCCATCTCCTACCTCAACTCTAGATTACAACATATTAACTTAAATATGCTTTTGTCCAGCTTTTCTTCTCTTTTTACATTGTAATGAATGCATTTCTTAAAACTTTAAAAGAAGAAGGAAAAGGCACTTGTTTACGTTCGTATTTTTATTGCATACAACAATAACTGAAAATACTTTACTTTGTAACATATAATTTGTATCATGCAATGTCCCATGCAAATGCTAAGAGCAAAATTGCTGTACTTAGTTACTTTTCTTTTTACCTTTTTTCTTTCCTCGCTCCACTCCATGTCCTTTCATCCGTTTATGACATGAAGTGGGGCATATGCATTTCAGTCCCACCACAAGTTTAACAAAGTCAGCAAAATTCAATTTTTCCACTTTTTCTTGTAAAGCCATATTTCACAAATTGTATTCACTAATTTCAATGTTGCTTGTCTTCCTCCTTTTCATTGTTATCTCCCAACCCCAGACTCTGGTTCAAGTCTAAGGTACTCTTGATTCTTCTAGTTAGATCCTGTGCTCTTTTCTGTGTCTCAAGCATTTTCGTTTGGAACATTAGGAAAGGTTTCACTGGCAAAGTCTCGCTGTAGGCTTTGAGACCTGAGAGTTTTTGTTGAAGAAACAATGAGTTCCCTTAACCTGATTTAGGTGCTTAGCGAGGTACATGATGAAGAGTGCACCTTATTCGATGATGGACATAATAAGGAATGGATAAAGTGGTACTATAACTTTTGACCTTAAGGACATGTCACAAAGGATAAGCTGCGCAAGGCAGAGGGTTTTCTGACCACTACAGAGACATGGTGTGCAAAGAATAGTCTGTTGTCAACATATGTACCCCAGTCCCTGATGACTGTTCAAATTTAAGTGGAATGTTATCTATATGGTAAGCAGTAGTGATGCTAGATTTGCCAAATGAAACTATGCTGCATTTCTTGGTAAACGTAAATGTAAGCCCATAATTAATACAGCATGTATTTGTTTTGTCCAGTTCTTACTGGATAATTTGATTATCAAAATGGGATTTTTTAATAATTGCCCCCAGTTTAAAGTCATCAGCAAATGTCACAGAAATATGCACCAAAGTGTTGGTGATCCAGTACATAGCCTTGAGGGACATCAACAGTGACACTTTTATGTATAAAGCAAATACCTCCAACCTTAACAGTATGGCCTCTGGTCACCTAAACCTAGCCAAAGATTTTGACACCATTCTTCTCAATGTTATTATAGAGAGACTAATGAATTAAATGTAAACCCTTATGTGACCCATGGATTGTTGACTGGTTTACAGATAAAAGTTCACCAAATTAAGATTGGGGGCACACTATTCTCTTTTTAGCCTTATGACTAGTAGGATTCCTCATGGTCAGTAGTGGGACCATTCTTGTTTGGTTTTTATTTATCTGACAGTAAAGCAAATATTAAGGAACTATGGCTGACCAGTTTTACAGATGTTTTAAGTTTGGAGCTATACTCAGGTCTCCAGGTGACACCCAGATCCTACAAGAGGGATTAATTCATATAAACATATGGTTCTGGGACCATGTCCTAAAACTAAAAACTGTATCACTGTCTGTTAAGCATGACTATCCTTGCATGTAACACACAAATGACAATACCCTCAAAAATGGATATAGTTATTAGGGATTTGAGCACTTTTTCGTTGACATCTCTCCTTTAACCTCCATCTGTCAACAGTGATCAGAACATCCTTCTACCTAGCTCAACTGATTGCCAAAGGTATAACTTCCAAGTGTAAAGATGTTATTGTCCCTCACGCCTCTCTTATTACTGGAATATAATGCTGCCTTTGGCATGTATGTAACTAGATACATGATTCAGCTTAAAAGACCTCAGTGTTTCTTCACCAAAGAAAATGCATGGCCTGTGTTCCATTGCCTTTGTTTAATGTCTTACAGTTCCTTCTGTCCTGTTATACAAACTCCTATAGGGTGACCTCTGCCTGACCTGCAAATCCTCAAAGAACCCTGTCCTGTGTAACTTCCATCATGTCCATAAAGCCTGCCACACCACAAACACCCATACAAGAGGCCTAATTCTCTACTCAACATAAACAGGACCCATTTGTGGGACAGATACTTCTCACAAAGGATCCCTCTTCTCTGGAATAGGCTCCCCTTTCTCATTAAGCAGTGTACTTCCCTAACATTCTTCAAACATGGAGCTGACAAATAGATGGGGAATTGCAAATGCAACTCTGGTGATGTTCCATAATTCCTTATGGGTATGGGTAACTAGAAATGGGAATGTACTGGCTAGGCTACAAATGGTTTTCCCATTCAGCTACCTAGTAATAACCTGTAGATCCAATTTGTCTATTTTCATCTGTTCAAACCTATGGGTTGTCAGATCCAACTTCACTGCCGATCTTGAAGCTTAATGGAACCAGAGCTCTGATTCTTCACCTACTCATAAGTCCCTAGGTTGTACCTGAAATCTTCAGATCTCAGAAAGCTTGCAGTCAATCAGTAGGATTTTTTCATACTCAAATTATCCACCAAGGACTGGACCAAACAAATGCATGGTGTATTAATTATGGGTTTACCTTTAACTCTCACTACTTTTATTGATATATATTTCTTACGTATCATTAGTTTAGCGTTTGTTAAATATTTACTCTGAATTACTAATAGCCACCAGTGTATCAGCCAAGATTCAAAACTCAAAACAAAATACAAACTTGGCAAAATGGCCTGCCACAAAAACAGACAGCTGTAATGAGGTTGCTGTATATATTACAAGTTTTACTGAAAATTTATAAAGAGTTAAGCGCTTTCGTCCCCAGAGTACTGGGACTTCATCAGAACTACATTACTCTCATCATTCCTTTCTTTTAAAAGTTCAGGGATGGAAAACATTATTCACAACCAATCAATTAAAGCATTTAAAATAAAATTTAAAGATATTTAAAAATATTCATTATCTTGTCATTACAAACTCGATTAAATGAAAATACAAACATTTAAATACAAAAACTTAATCCATTCAAAATATATTAAAATATGTATTAAATATTAACCATGTATTTGGAACTTCCTTGAACATTACATGACTCAATGTGCTACCAATTGCATCATTTTTAGCTAGGTTACAACACTGAACTAAACCACCACAGGTTAGTTAAATTTTGCTCCATTAAAAAACTTTTAACCTATGTAAATAGAAAACTTCTAGACTTGCATGTACAATCTAGATAAAAAGATGCAAATAAGTAATATGTAAAAACCCTCAATAAAAAACTGTTAAAAATAATTTTTCTTGTATAGCTCATTTTACAGCTTAGTTGCCCTTCATTTTAGTGTACTAGATATTGATATTGCGTCATTTAACCTAGGTTTTTCACTGGCATTCAGACGCAGTTGCCACAGCAGTTCTCTATATTCAATACTACAACCCCAAGGACCACTCCTAGGGCTCAGAGCCACCTGCTCTAAAACAAAAAAGTAACATTTTTTGTTTTCACCACGTACAGTCTTATGCCTGTATAATGCCTCATGTTTTTTTTTTTGCTTAACATTATAAAATGTTCATAAATTCTCCTACAAAGTGACTGCTTGGTCTTGCCAACATAAACGAAAAATCAAGCATCACACAAGGCTAAATATACTATCCCAATAGTGTTACAATGATTAGTATGTTTCAAAAAAATGTGCGTTAATGAGATGCATTCAGCAGCCAGAGAGGTGTCAAAGCTGATAGAAAAATGAGTTATCAAGCCGGTCCCCTGTGACCATCTCAGATTCATTTTAGTACCAGAGAACAATAGGAACCTCAGGGCCATTTTGGATCTCTGTCATCTAAACCAGTTTGTAAGACAGACAAAATTCCTAATGGTCATGGTTCAGTCCATTTTGCCTCTTCTAAATACACACTTTCTCAGATGACCCAGACTAGAACCATGGTAGACACTGATCAGGACATAAGAGGCACTATCCTCATTGCCACGTTAGAGCATGTAGCTCTGGAAATCGGAGTAAATACTTTATGGTTTTGCCTTAAGGGGGATGCTGGGGAGGTTTACGGAACAGGTTTTTGGATTAAGTTTTAATATCTTAACACACAAGGGAAATACAGACTATACGGGCTCAGCACAGGAATAAGAAAATATGCATGGATATATATGGATAAGCATATGAATAAGAAGATGTATCTAAAAATAACTTTCATGTCCTACATAGAAATACTAATAAGCAACCCAAGTGATGACACAGAAGCTGAAAGAAACATAGAGAAAATTTGCAGGAGGGGGCAAAAGATAAGGGTAACAAAAGCAAGGTAGGAACGCTCGGACAATAATGTCTTAAATCAAGATAATTTCCTGGAATGTCAGTGGTCTACTAGATGCTTATTAAAAAAAAAAAAAAAAAAACAGGCATAAAAAAGGTTTTATACTTGTATAGCTAAAAGTAAAATATAACAATACTACAAGAAACACATCTGCCAGCCAATGAACATCAAGGACTAATCAGGGAAAGTAGACTAGATGGTTATAGAGGAAGGGGGGTGTTGATACTGGTCTACTACAAGTGGCTGGGAATGCAAATTCAAGAAGAAAAGAGAGAGAAAGGAGGTAGATACACACCAATAAAATGATGGTGGTTGTGATTGAAAGTAACAGTAGTGTCTGTTTATATTCCCCTCAAAACTAATATAAAAGAGTTAAAATACCTCCTGGGTGAAATAGCCTTCAAAGAAGGAGCCCCTGCCATTATTAGGGCTCCTTCAAAAAAGGAACCTTAATTATGGCGGGGGACTGGAACCTGATTTGTGATGCAGAAGGCATATCAGGAGGTCTGAGTAAGCTGACAGTTTAATTAATTAATTAATTAATTAATTAATTAATTAATTAATTAATTAATTAAAATTTGTTTTACTGGGAAAGTCCGACTAGAACAGAGCCTATTTTCAGCAGAGGCTCAGGAAGAAATGCTCCAGTTAGTAAAGAGGGGAGATTTTTGGGAAATACAACTAAATTTTTGGTCTCCAGGATGTGTGAAATTTGAAAGGGCTTGAAAATGACTTTACATTTTTTTTCAGAGAAGAATAAATGTTGGGTCCAACTAGACAGATGCTGTATATCCTAAGAACATGTTAGTTTGATTCAACAGTTAAACATCCAGTAACTTTGTCAGATCATACTCCAGTACAATTGTCTCTTAAATATACTTCCAGGGTACATTGGAGAAAACATTGGCACTTTCCCACACACCTCTATAGAAGAAAATCCTTCCTGGACTTGTTGGACATGCTCTTTGGCAGGAACTCGAAAAATTAGAAGGGGAAGATGAGAGTTTGACTGACAGCCAAGACAAATGAAAATACAGCTTAAAATTTAAAGTGGAAGCTAAAACCAAAGAAATATGGCAAGAAGCTCGAAATAAGTACATTTAAAGCACTAGAGGAAATAAAAAAACTACAAACAGAAAAGAGACTATTAAAAATAGAAGAGGGAAACCAAAAACTACAAGATACATGAACAATTACCAAATGGTATCAAGCGAATATAGGACAAAAGCCTTGAAGTCACTATTATTCGACGCAACCCCAAGAATACAAAACTCTGATAAAATATTTTAAATATTAATACTATATTGTGCTGAACTATATCAAAAATATCCTGAGATAGAATTCACTGAAAAGTACATGATAACATACACAGCCAACTTGAATCTACGCCAGATAGGACCACAGGCAGATGAGACATTATTAAACAAGATGGCAGACAAGATAAAACGAGTTATGTACCAACTAAAATCAAGGAAGATTCCACGACCTGATGGAATCCTTATAGTGGTGTGGGTGAGACAGGAACCAATTTTGTCAAAAATCTGGGAGAAACTGTCAAAGGAAAAAACTTCAAAGACCAATTCACGTTAGGTTCAAGCAAGGCACCCTTTATTACTTGCAGCAAGGAGACAAAGCATGTATGTACAGGATTTGTCTGGATAATTAATGATTAGTAGGTTATACGTATACAGTTCTCTTCCTGTCACATAGAAAATGTTACATTCTATTGCTGACGTAGTTATACCTAGCTTTCTGTATGTTCTACAGAAAATATTGTTAGACTTATTGCTGACCAAGTTAAAATATCTGTCATTCTGAATGAATGAAGACGTACAACAGTGAACATTTTGGGAAAAACAACCTGGCCTTGGGTTTATGTCAGTCCATTTCAGCATTTCAGTTCTTCTATTGTACTGTTCTAATACATGTGTTACATTTTACCTAGATTCAAGGTACATTTCTAGGTTCAGTACAAGTAATGCTGACTATGGTTTAAACTTTCAAGCATCTATTGTTTTCTTTAGCAATAGCTTCTAACAGCTGCATGTTTTCTCATGGCATAAGCAGAAATGAATATCCCTTTGTTAATTTTCATGACACTAGCAGAAATGAATTACTTCTTGTTATTTGCTGACATTAGCAGAAAATAGAATGCTTCTTGTTAAGATTCTAATGGCTGTGCAGATTCATGCAGTGTGAACAGAATAAATGTATTAACCCTTTTAAATCTCGAATGCATTAAGCATGTATATTACTATTACTTATTACATATTTTTCTAACAGAAACATTTTAAGAATATAATGAAAGGAGCAAAAGTACCACCCTCTTGGTACACAATGATAATTGTTTTAATTCCTAAGGAAGGGAAAGACCAAACTAATCCAACCCCATTTAGGCCTATTTCAATACTGAACCATGATTATAACATTTTTTACAACAATTCTAGCTAATAGACTAGTAGTATTTCCATCTAAAATAATATATAGGGATCAGTGAGCTTCATATTGAGGAGGCAGAGTTTTGGCAACATAAACAGAACCTTGATGAACCAAAGGAACGTGAAAATTAATAAGGAACCAACTGCTAATAGTGGGACTACATGCAGAAAAAACGTTTGGTAGAGTAAGTTGGAAATTTTTGAAAAAGTCAGTGGAATTTTTTGAATTTCCTAGAGTTTGGATAAACCTAGGCTTTGACCTTTATAAAGAAGTAGTGGCAAATTTAAAGGTTGGAGGCTGATTGTCACAAGATTTTTGCCCCTCAGGAGGCACAAGGCAAGGATTACCACTTGCTTCACTGTTCTTTGCAGTATGTTTAGAACAATTAATGCCTGGAATAAGGCAGTCAAAATTTGCTTGGTATGCCTGGAAGTGATTCCCAGAAAAAATAGCCCTTCTGTGGATGACATCCTGCTCAATGTACCACAACTTGGCAGATTTAGACATTACTATGGGGAACCTAAATCATTTTAGAGAATTAGTAAGATACAAATAAATGAAGCCCCTCCCAGATACTCAAATCTGTTTCACTGTTTTCCCATATATATGAATTTTCAGCTTCCCCCCATCTGCTGCCATTGCAACTGTTTTATCTCTACCCAGTTTCATCTCATGTGTCTTCAGTTTTGCACCCCGTTCCCCTATAATTTTATGAAGTTCCTGTTCAGAATCTCTTTGTAAAGCCACATCTTTGACTTTGTTAATCTGTCCCCTCTGACCTGTTTGTTAATCACCTTATATCATCATGTGTCTTGTTTGTGTTTTTCTTTTTGTATCCCTGGATGTTGTTTGCAGGAACTGTTTTCCACCTGCTGTATCTGTTATGACAGAACAACATTCCTGACCTAAATGAGGAAAGAAATGAATGTCTGATGGCGGTGTATCAAATATATTATGATCTACTTTCACTTACTCTGGTTACTTTCTTGCCAGAATCACTGTATGTTGTCCTAGTTGAAACAGCATTTCTAAAAGACTGGTTATAATTGTGCATGCAATCTACTGGAACATTATTAGAGCAATGGAATATGAGGAAAAGTTGGGAATACTGAAAAGTATAGTTTGCATGGGTAACAAAGGCTGTGATTTGGCTCATAAAGAGACATTTTTCAAAAACTGAGTCCATAACTAGGCCAACTGCATTATGAAATGGATTGAATGGCTAAGTGATCTTTGCACATAGGCTTATATTATGAAATCCATCCATCCTCAACCTCTTTTTCCTATTTTTGCACATGGGGTTGGGGTGTCACTTCAACAGTGATAATCATCTAGAGCCATCATAAACTATCATATCTTATTTGCTTGCATCTTTGCATGTTTATTTATTTATCATTTTGCCATGTTTACATTCTGCATTTATTTGTTTGCTTGTTGATTTACTTATATACGCGTTTGCATTGTTTTGCATATCATTTATTACAATTAAGTAAGCTGGTCCCTGGACTCTCTTCAGCCATGACCTTAGATACAAGAGCAAGACAGCACTGCATATTTATAAAAGTATACAGAAACAGGAGACAACCCACACATCCAAAGAGAGAATTATAGACCATCACCAGAAGTCAGGACTGAACCCCAGAGCACAGAGCTTACCATAGACCTATCATGCTTCAAGTCCCCAAATATGGTGGTCAGTGGATAAGGGTTCTGTCTGTCTGTTGCAGCTCCAGAACAAGTTCACTTCTGATCTTAGGATACTGAGTGACTTTTGCATGATGTTCACACAGGTTTCCTCCTGCGGGTGTTAAAGATGCCAGCGGATAGGACAGAAGGTATTGTTGTCAACAATGCACTTGCACAGAGCAATTTGTTTGTTTCTGGAGCTTCACACCTTTTAGGCTCACACAGACTTCTGTTCCATCTGCCTATAAAGGATTGGAGCCATCCAAACAAGCAAACATGCTCACAAAGTCAGCGGAGACATAAAAGGAAGCCCAAGGAGGATCTTATAGGGACACCGAACATCAAGAAGGCGTTTATGAAGAAAAACTCACCTGGTTTGGAACTTATCCACTGAAAGTCTTACTGAATGTGAGCATAATGTGTTAAAGAAATGACTTTCTTTTATACCTGCATGGTATCCTGATTATAGTGATGTTATTTTATATGTGAAATTTTTGCTAGAAATCTTACTTTAAAACTGCTATACAATGACAGTAATGATTGTTATGCTGACTCTAATTGCTTCAGACACGTTTGTGTCTGCTGTGAATTCCCTTATTAATGCGTTTGAGAAACTGTGTATTCAGGATATCCATATGTTAAAGGAATCGAAAAGCAGAATGCAAAGAACCCCCACAGTGTGAAAGTAGCTGACTCCAAGTCAGACTGCCGATTAGTCATGAGTGGAGTCCCACAGGGTTTGGTCCTGGGTCCTCTCCTGTTTGGTATCTACTTCTCTGAAGTCCAGGCCAACACAAAGGGACTCTGGCTGACAAAGTTCACAGACGATTGCAAGTTGGGAGCTATTATTAACTCCCCAAGTGATGTTGACATCCTACAGAATGGCCTCACTGTGACCAACGACTGGTGTCAGAACCATGGCCTTAAGCTCAAGGCCAAAAAATGTGTCATCATCCCCTTTGGGAAAAACCCAGTTCCCATGAATTACCACATTGATGGTAGTCCACGGAACACAGAAGACGTTATAAGAGATCTGGGAACACAGGTTGACAGCAACCTCTCTTTTGATCACCACATTGCCACTGTGGTCAGAAAGTCCTTCTATGTGGCACATCTCATTACTAAGGGTTTTGCATCCAGGAAGAAAGAGGTCGTTGTCTCTCTCTACTCTTCCCTCATTAGGCCAATCATCGAGTACACTGCTCCATTTGGCATGTACCTCACTAGACACCTGCAACAACTGGAGAGGCTGCAAAATTACCTCACAAAGAGGATCCTATGCCTTAAACACTTGTCCTATATGGACAGACTAAAAAAACTACAAATATTCTCTGTCTCATATCACCTACTTAGAGGTGATCTCTGCTTGATTTACAAAGCCATATCTGACCCAGCTCTGTTAGAAATGCTACATCTAAAGAAATCCCAATCCCTCCGTACCACACGCTTCAGAGACCTCAACCTCATTACCACAATTAACAGAACATGCTGGAGGGACAGGTTCATAACCCAGAGACTGCCCATGCTATGGAACAGACTTCCCATACATGTCAAGCAGAGCACCTTGTTGACCCTCTTCAAGAGAAATCTTAATAAATGGATGGGAAACAGAAAATTCACCCTGGGGATAATACCAGTGGCTCTACTCAACAGAGGCACTGGGAACTAAGGTCAGGTGGCACTATGCCAGGGTAATCCTATGGTTAGGCTTGTAAAGGCCTCAGGGCCATTAGCCTAGTACACAACTATGAACCTATAAAGAAGAGCATTTAGCTCTGAAGCAACTTCAGAAAAATCGTGACATAATTATCAGGCCTGCAGATAAGGGTGGGCCAATAGTAGTTTTAGATTTGGTCTGGTACAATGAGGCTATGAATAATTTACTTAAAGATGATAAATTTTATTTGGTTATTAGTAAAAACAAGGTCAAACAGATGGAAATTAACATTAGATGCACACTGAATAAGTTTATATCAACAGAAATTATTACAGAAGGAGCTACTTGACTATTTTTTTAGTAAAAGATGCTTTACTTCCCATCATACAAGGGTTACCCAAGTTGCATGAGAATAGAATAAATCCATCTATGAGTCCTATAGTTGCAGGATGGAACTGGTGTACTGAATCCATATCTATTTATTTAGAAAAGTCCTTGAGACCACTGCTTAGTGTTATACCGTATGTTTTGAAAGATACACAGCATTTTTTGAGTGATTTATATACTTGTTTGGAACAATCTACTGTTGCTACCAGGAATTTGCTGTTGGTCACCTTGGATGTGACCTCTTTATTTACCATCATACCAAATGACTTGGGTTTGGGTACGATACAAGAATTTTTGAGGCTGCATTCACAGTTTGATGAGTCAGAGAGTATCATTGTTAAGGTTCTATTACAGTGTGGATTAGAGAACAATGTGTTCTTGTTTAATGAAAGAAGCTTTTGGCAGCAGAATGGCGTGGCTACGGGCACATCTTGTGCCAACAGCGACGCCAATTCGGTCACGGCCATATGAGAGGACAAATACATTTTCAATTCACCCTACAAGCAAGTAGTATTTTATAGAAGGTTCATAGATGATTTGTTCCTTCTGTGGAATGGAACAGAAGACAAACTCAGGGTATTTAACAACTATATTAACAGTCCTACATTTTTAAGAGTTAACTTCTAATGTGTCTTCTAGTAAAATAGATTTCTTGGATGTCACTGTAGAGATGGATGGTGACAGGGGTTTGTTTAGCAGATTATATAGGAAGTCTTGTCATTTATTAGCTAGAGACAGCATGCACCCCCCCCCCCCCCCCCACACACACACACACTTAGAGCTTCTAGACTTAATGTTCTGGATAGTGACTTTGACAACCAACTTAATATTTTACACATGAACTGGTTGATAGAGGTTATAATACACATAATATTTTAAGGAACATAGGTGAGGTTCAGTCTCTTAAATCTAGCACAGCTAAACCTTATTTTTCTAGAAGGACACACCAGGCAATGAAGGATAAAAGAAAGGACTATAATTCCCTTATATTATTCTTCTGATATGAATGTCATTAAGAGACACTGGGGAATTTTAACAATGGACTGTGATATCAGTAAGTTGATAGACACTACTCCCAGATTCATTTTTAGAAACATGAAATCATTGAAAAGGCAGTTTGTTATCCCATCAGGGAGTCTGTGCAGCATAGAAGCAAAGTTGCAATGCATGTACATGTACTGACCACTGATTCTAGGCACACATTTAAATTTCTTGTTATTGGTAGAGTCTTTGAGACTATACGAGGTAGAGATATAAGGAATCAAACTGAACACATGGAAGCTAAATGGATTATCAGGCAGAGGGGAGATTTTTGGGCATGGGGTGAATGAGTTTGTACCCATTAAACCCAAACTGAAGTCAAGACCACTAGCCAGATGAGAGTATTTACCTTTTCATCTGCAATTATATTTTTTTACCTGCTTATAGGAAGTTTTATAAAAAAAAATTATGTAGTTTTTATGTTGCATTTATATGTGCATGTTTTTATGTGCGGTTTAAATAGCATATATTTTAGTTGTGTTTCTTTAAATTTTGTGGTCATGTGACTTAATACTGTTTCACTTCTGTATTTAAAAACAGTTTTGGTTTAATGTGTTTGTTATCTGATGAAGCAGCAGTAGCTGCAAAAGCGCTTATGACCTACAATAAATTAAGTTTTTAACCTGGAGAGTCGTGCCTTCCTTAGGTCCATCAGTGTTCTTGGATTATTTGCTTTTATTTTTGTTGGACTCTGCTGCTCTGGGAAGTTGGTGGTAGTTTTTCTTTGGCATGATAGATTACTAACTGATATAAACTATGTGTGTGTGTACACATTGCATTTGTACTATACTAGCTCATTTTGGCTGGATTGTGGCTAAAAAGGGTCAACAGTGAATCATTTCACTTACCTTACTATCATTAAACAAATTAAATTACATTCCAGATGTAACACAGATGTTGGGATGAAAATAACACGATCAGCTGACTGAGGTACACTGCATTCATATCTTTGTTTTTGAAATTAAAATAAGAAATGCTAAAATAATTCAAAATGAATTAGACTTCAAACAAAAGTTACAAATTACTGATGCATGTTGTACTATCACTTTACAGCCTATATAATGAAATCCTGTGAATCCTAAGGTGTGATTTAAGGTACGTTTTCAGATATCTAAAACTACTGCTTAGATGGGCCTCTATATATAAACATTTCTGCTATAATTAATTTTTCTAGGGATACAAAACTGATCAGATCAGATACTATACCTGTTACTGGATCTTCTGCAATCCCCCACCATGGACCAAAGTACCTGGAATAAAAATCAAAGCTTGTGGTGGTTTCGCTGTTGCTTCCCTTCAGAGTAACAATTACTCCCTTTACCCTTCCAGACTTTTCAGCCATGAGCAGAGTTTGTGGATTCACTTTCAGGTTCTCCAGGTCTGACCTTTAAAAAACAGTTCATGAATTAAGACCTGCAGTTAAACAACAACTCACAAATTTAAAACAGCCCCTCCACTGCATTTTAGCAGGCAGTGAATTGTTAAGCTTACACACCTTAAGGAATAAGTGTAGAAAATAGTCTTGTACACAAACAATAAACCGACTTTGGCATAATGAATAAATACATTTCAAATGGTCAGTTTTCTTATCTAAGAAATCTGCCTCAAAAATGTCTGAAGAAACATGTTGATTTACCATCATTACAGAAATGTGTACTTGAACTCGGTTAAAGACTTCATGGTTATTGAATGCCCCCATTTCCCACATATTAAGGTCTTATGGATTGCTTAGCTGAACTCATCAATAAACTACATCAGTCTGCAAAATCATGACCACTGCAGGCTAAGGACATAATGCTAATGATATTTTGCTAGTGAAAAATGCTCATGCTAAGATCGCCCCCCCCCCCCAAAAAAAACCTCTCTAATGGCCTCCGATATGCAGAATATCTAAGGACACAAGGAACACATTCCTCACCATCCTACAGTGCCGGAGACTCACAGGTAGCACAGTCACCTCTGATGCTAGAAAGCTCGGAAGGCTATAGGTTCTCTTCCCACACCAGGTGTTTGCACTCGATACTGACACAGTATTGCAGCAAAAGTGAAGATATGCGCACTGCACTCCTAAGACACTGTTCATTATTTGAGACATTAAACCAAGGTCTCATTTATCTGAATCAGGATTAACTCAGATGTAATCAAAAGATTCCATGGGACTTACAGAAAAAAGTTGTGAACTAATCATTATGAAACACAATATAAAAAATAGACTATCATCATATAAAAATCAACAAAACTACAATATACAAAGAAAGACAACCTCAAAACCACACAGTTTTGTACTGCCATATTGTACACTGCAGATACATGTTCTAACATGTTCTAATCTTAAACATTTTTAATATCAATGTGTCTGTTCTAAGCAGTGTCTTCTGTAAAAAAGAAATAATCTGGTATTTCTAAAGGTACCATTAGAATACCATGGCCTCTCTCCAAATTCCAAATAGTACATTAAACAATCTCTAATCATGGCATTTCACAAAGTACAATCTTCCTTCGCCAAAAAATTAAAATATAAATGCAGTAAAATAAAATGTATTGCATATGTACTCCAAAAATAATAAAAAAGATAAGCTTGTTGAGTACTCTTCTGATATCAAAAAGATGCTTAGCAAGCTTTAGTTAAGTACCTCTAAGTGCTGTTGAGATTAGGTCTCATGCTAGGGATTAACAGTGGTCAGAGATGGCCAGCAAAGAAGAGTTGCAGAAGGTAAAACAGCTTTAAGAGCTGTTAGATACTTCACTTTGACACATTATAAACAACAAGTCTAGCAGAACAAAGTGTCTCACAGCTTTTAAGGCTTTTTTCAGTGGGGCATCTCATTTCTACCTGCTGTCTACTTGAAAGTGCTAAATGTTTTACTGGCTTTTAAGGGCTTTGAAAGCCAGTAAAATACTCTGTGCTCCTACACTGTTTTTTTTTCTGCAACTGATAGTCCATGGAGCAGATACCATGCACTGCAAAGAATTATAATTGGGTCTCACCGATTATATCCAACCAACTTATTATGTATTCCTGACATGAAAACTAACAAAAATCACCTCTCAAGGTTTGCTCTTGAAGTGAATTTCTTGGCATCCATACCTGAAACTCATAATAAATTTGGTATTACTGAGACCCAATTATAATCCTCTGTATTTTAAACAGATGTTTTCTTTCATACACAATGCTGCTTAGTACAGCCTCTCAGACTGTTATTTGTTCTTCAGATATGCACTAATGACCAACATCTCATGTAAATAAAGGTGAAGAATAGTTCACATTTAAATATGAATTTGTTTTTCAGTTACAAGAGCTAAAACATTTTTTGTTTCTGAACAAACTTAGGGCATTCCATGACTTCAACAAAAAATAATCCAAATGAATCCTTTGTTATAAATATTTCTTTCTTCAGGTATATGGCTAACAGGAAGTGCTACAGAATCCTGAAAGCCCAAAATCCTGAAGACCAAAATCCCCAGACCAAAATCTCGAAAGTTCAAAATACTGAAAACTCAAAATAATGAAAACACACAGGATACCAGGACTTACTATATTCCAGCACAGGTACATACAGAAACATATTACCCTTCAATTATACACAGGGGGGAAAGCCCCCCTGCACCTCCCATGTGGGGGGCTGCACTCCCCACACCCCCTGCTACTTAAATATATCAACTCTGAGATTCCACTTCACTACACTAAGTGCAATCTCAGCGTTGATATATTTAAGTAGCAGGGTGTGTGGGGGACACAGCCCCCCTACGTGAGGGGTGTAGGGGGGCTTGCCGTCTTGCTTATACATGGAGAAGAGTAATATGGTTTGTGTTTTATTTGTTTCTGTATGCACTTGTGCTGGAATATAGTAAGTGTTAGTATCCTGTGTGTTTTCAGTATTTTGAACTTTTGAGATTTTGGTCTTTCAAGATTCTGTAGCGCTCCTGGCTAACAATAGAGGACCGAATCATAGCTACAGCCATCCATCCATCTGTCCATTTTCCAATAACTCACTTTATCCTTTAGGTTGCAGTGATGTTGGAACCTATTCTGGTAGGCAGTTAGTTGTAAGGCATTAAAACCAGGTCTGTAAATTGTATCAGTTTGTTGTAGAAATCATAATGTTACTCACTACATAGTTACCTGTGGGCAGTTTGGAGAGTGCATATTCATAGGTTCATAGGTTAGTACTAAGCTAACTACCCTTGCGAGCCATTTGAAGCCTAGCCAATTATTCCTTGTGAGACTCAAACCCTGCACCTTGTGCTTGCATGGCAAACACTTTAACCATTAGGCCACCCTCCCAACCCCACACTTGCTAAATGCCTTTAGGGAGGTAGGACATGCAGAAAAAAAAGCAGACCACCCAGAGAAAACCAACACAGATGCAGTGCATACATGCAGACTCCACAAAGAAGTCACCCTAACTGAGATCTGAAGCAAGATACTTTTGCTTTGAACAGGACTTCCAAAATGGCTCCACACTGATCAACAAGTGGATTAGAGATCTCCCAGTGTGAAAACTGCAATTGTGAAAAAAAGCCACTAAAGCTGTCCGGTCTGATAAAATTCACTCACTTGTAATTACACTGCCTGGATGTCATCAAAGAAGAAATTTAGAGAAAGTAACAGAAAACTGAGGCTCAGTTAATCAATGGGGCGACGAAAGCTGACAGACTCTGGCTAGGCTTATAAATGCCCTCAGGCAGATAGCCTAGTACCTACCTATGAACCTATAAAACCAACCAGAAAAGGAGAAGGGAAAACTATACCTCAGAAGAATCTCACAGCTATTCAACAAAACAGCAGTTCCAAGTTTTATCTTTGGTGCAGGATATGACTTTAGGTAATTTAGAGGAAAAAGTAAATGGAATGCAAGTGAAACATTGAAGGAAAATATGCAGCCAAATAATAAAAGGCTGTATAAAATGAAGAAGCATTACCTAACTATTCAAATGAGCTGATAAAACTGAAGAAATTAAAGGCCAAAACAAAGAAAAGGCTGTCTGAGTATGAAGTTTTTCAAAAAGAGATGTCTCAAAAATAGACAAAAGCTTGTGCAGAGAAAACCAGAAATTTCCTGCTGTACAAGAGAACCTGGAAGAAACAAGCTGTATTAATTTTATGAAAATACAAATTAGCAATTAGACTGGTGTTCCACTGCAACATTTGTTAATTAAAAGGGCACATTGAGTGTATGTTGCAAACCTGACCATGAGAAAGTGGGGACAAGATATATACTAGTAAAGTTGCAATCATACCAGCAGAAAGAGTCGATACTGACAAAACTGTGACAGAAAGGAAAACTATTAAAAAAAAACTGGGGACAAGAGTGCTCGTGAAAAATGTTTATACCAGCAATCAGACAATGTCAAGAGGCAGGTGTATGATTCCATTTTCTGTACCCAGGTGTATTCAACATGTTTTTACTAGAGAATCAAAGACATTTTTGGTTGCAGAGGAGGAAAAAAAATGTTTAGCCAGCAGATTAAATCAGCAAGCAGAAGGATTCACTGCTTCTCATATTTTTGAGAATAAGAAAGCCCATAGAGAGATTTTGCCAGTAAAACCTTTACATTGTTCGAAAAGAAAATGCTCGAGCAACAGAAGAAAGCACAAGAACTGACTAGAAGAATTAGGAGTCCTTTATATTTGAACCAGAGTCTGGTGATGGAAGATACAGATGGCCTTGAAAAAGACCATCAACACAGTGAAATAAATGAGAGACTGTAAAACATCAATCCCATTGCATAGACATGTGAATGCAGTTTTGCAAGAAGTGGCTGAAAAGGATTGGACTTTTGTCGACTTTATTAAATTGGTGGTTAAACTGTAAAGTATATACCCCACTTTGTCATTAATGTTTAGAAGAACAATGATGGGACTGAAGAAGTACAGTAGATATAAAAAGTGTACACACCCCTGTTTAAATGCCAAGTTTTTTTATATATAAAAAATGAGATCACAATAAATCATTTCAAAACTTTTCCCACCTTTAATGTGACCTATAACCTGTACAATTCAATTGAAAAACAAACAAATCTGTTAGTGGAAAAAAATATATAAAAAAAAAGTACAATAAGCTGATTGCATAAGTGTGCACATCATTAAACTAATACTTTGTTGAAACACCTTTTGATTTAATTACAGCATTCAGTCTTTTTGGGTAGGAGTCTATCAGCATGGCACATCTTGACTTGGCAATATTTGCCCACTCTTCCTTGAAAAAGTGCACCAAATATGTCAGATTGCAAGGGCATCTCTTGTGCAAAGCCTCTTTAGGTCACCCCACAGATTTTCTATTGGATTTAGGTCTGGGCTCTGGCTGGGGCATTTGAAAACTTTAATTTTTTTTCTGGTGAAGCCATTCTTTTGTTGATTTGGATGTGTGTTTGGGGTCATTGTCATGTTGAAAGGTGAAATTCCTCTTCATCTTCAGCTTTGTAGCAGATGCCTGAAGGTTTTGGGCCAAAAGTGACTGGTATTTGGAACTGTTTATAATTCCCTCCACCTTGACTAAAGCTCAAGTTCCAGCTGAAGAAAAGCAACCCCACAGCATGATACTGCCACCACCGTGCTTCACCATGGGGATGGTGTCCTTTTGGTGATGCAAAGTGTTGTTTTTGCACCAAACGTATCTTTTGGAATTGTGGCCAAAAAGTTCAACCTTGGTCTCATCAGACCACAACACATTTTCCCACATGTTTTTGGGAGGCTTAATGTATTGTTTTGCAAATTTTAGCTGGGCCTGGATGTTTTTCTGTGTAAGAAAAGGCTTCCATCTTGCAACCCTACCCCATAGTCCAGACATATGGAGAATACGGGAGACTGTTGTCACATTTAGTACACAAGTAGTACTTGCCAGAAATTCTTGCAGCTCCTTCAGTGTTGCTGTAGGTGTCTTGGCAGCCTCCCTGACCAGGTTCTGTCTTGTCTTTTCATCGGTTTTGGAGGGATGTCCAGTTCTTTGCAATGTCACTGTTGTCCCATATTTTCTCCACTTTTTGATGACTGTCTTCACCGTGCTCCATGGTATAGTCAATGCTGTGGAAATTCTTTTGTACCCTTCTAATGACTGATACTTTTCAACAATGAAATCCCTTTGATGCTTTGTAAGCTCTCTGCAAACCATGGCTTTTTCTGTAGCAGGCAACTGAGTACATGTCAGGAAAATCTTACTAGGACAGCTGAACTTTATTTGGGGTTAATCAGAGTCTCTTTAATTGATGGCAGGTGTGTACCCAAGAAGACTGAATTCTGTAATTAAATCAAAAGGTGCTTCAACAAAGTATTAGTTTAAGGGTGTGCACACTTATGCAACCAGCTTATCATACCTTTTTTATTTTTTATATATTTACCCCTAACAGATTTGTTTGTTTTAAAACTGAATTGCACAGGTTATAGGTCACATTAAAAGTGGATAAAGTTTTGAAATGATTTATTGTGCTCTCATTTTTTATATCACAAAAACCTAGCATTTTAACAGGGGTGTGTACACTTTTTATATCCACTGTAACTGTAAGTAAAACAGTTTTTGTTCTTATTAATATTTGCATAAATGCTTCATGATACAAAGTAGTAGTCGATTCCCCAGCAGCCTTAATACTTTAATGCATTTAATATACCCACGCACAATGGTTGTTTATCTATTTAAAGGTAGCCAGTGCACTTTTTCTTAGGGATAAAACTTATTGTTTAATGAAAGCATGCAAGCTGGTTTTCAGCTGGGGGTGCGTATAAGAAAAGAATGGGTAGTAATCAATGTAAGTGGGAACACAGGCTATAACATGCACTTTAGTATGGGTAACCTTACTTTTTATATGAGGTAATGCCTTTGCATGCAGTGGTCAATTTGGGGCAACTGCTCCTACATACAGGGGTACACTTAATCTTTTTCAGTGTTTGCTGTAATTTAAAACAGGATGGAGAGTTTTGAAAATCTGTTTAGTTTTTTTTGTTGTTTTCATTGAAGTAAAATATGTTGAAATATGTGACTTAAGTTCAAATAGATAAGTGATCAGACTACCAAACATTAACATGTGCATGTAGGCTAAAGGTTGGAAAATAAAGATTTAAAAAAAAGACATGAGAAAGTAATAGCTTTCTGTCATGATTACTACACTGTTCATATAGCCTTACATGTACAGACAATTGGCTTAGATTAATAAATGTGGGGAGCAAATAGCAATGTTGCAGGACACACATTTTGATAGAAATGAGTATGCAAATTTTGCAGAGAAAGTATTTCAAGACTGACAGGCAAGCAGAAGTTGAACTGCAGGTTAGAGACTCACTTCTCTGCATACCTCTCTACCTGGAAACATCAAAAATCTGGACAAGGCCCATGAAAAATAGGTACAAATCTGTATGCTGATTAACATCTAATTTGCATACATAATTATGTAACTCCACCCACTCTGATGGAATTGTGGGATACCAACTTTCAAACAAACTGAAAAACAGAACCAAAATATGGCACCAGAGTCCCCCTGCAGCCATTCCAATGTCCCATTAGCTGGCTATTTCGACCCATTTACCATAAGCACTAGTGTTCATACTGCTTTACTTGTACAATGATTATTTGGATTTTACTTTTACATTTTACAGCACAACAATGCACAAACACTAAGACATCTGGTAAACAAAGCAATACTGTCTCACAATGAAAATAGACTTGGCATTAAAACTACTCTGCCCTTGAAACTCACATTCATTGAAGCCCACACCACATCCAAAGAAAATGCATCTGGTCAGTGGTGGATAAAGATTATCTTTGGGCTTTTTTCAAATCATTGGCCCCTTGCACACAAAACAAGAAACATACATGTGTTCTTTTCTTTGATACACCTTCCTGACTTCATTAAATTATATTCCTTGTATAAAACAACACACTTGTTAGACAGAGCACATTTTAAATTTATTGTTTTAACATTTTCCAGTAGGCTGTACTGTAGGCAATGAAACAAAATGCATGAACCAACAATGACAAAATTGCCCAATTCAGAACATTTCCATCATAAAAGTCTACTTCCACAGCCACACTATAAATAGAATGACAGTAGTGTACGCCATAGGCAAAGGCAGTGTTAGCAGTGATAATAATGAAGCGATATATTCAAACGTGTATATACACCCCCCCCCAACATCTTTATAAACTTGTCACATATGACAAAGGCAATCTTACATTTATATAAATGAAAAACACATAAAATTATATCACTTTTAGCTGGACACAGTTTACATCACAGATACTATTGAAACAACTGTAGTTGTAAACATTATAAATCATTTATAAACCTTCCAGTCATTGTCAGTTAAGCATTATATAGCTCATTCAAATCCTGCCTCTTAAACCTCGTTCCTGCTCTGCATATACTGTTCCCACAATTTCCATTTTTTTTTCTATGTAGTTTGCACCTTCCCTTTTCTAAAGATCCAAATTTCAGTTGTTTTTATCTCTGTTACTATATTCACTACTTCAATGTGTATATATACCTTGTCTAAAAAGTCAGCTTGTTTTATGGAGTACAAGTTCAAATTAAGTTTGAATTAGAATAGCAAATATTATCTAGCCAAAACAAGCCAACAAATCTTTCAGTTCCACAGTAGGTTTAGAAATATATCCCAGTGGTCCAAACCAAGTAGGTTACTAACAGAGCACTACAGAAAACTAGATTCTAACAAATATTTTGCACTGTAGAAAGCTGGTGCATAGCAAAGACCTCCAATGTCCACGTTCATTAAACTGAGATTGCTCATTAGCTTTCCATTTTTCCTTTTTTTTTCCAGACTGTGTCATTAGAAGATGTTGCTACTAGTAAAGCCAAAGGTACCAGCCTTACACTTGTAGCTCACTGCATTTAAATCCTCACTACCATCAGTGTGTGTCTGCCTGCTGTGGAAAAAAACAGTTTGTTACTGAGAAATAGTTAACAGTAGAAAGAAATACTGACATGCAAAGATACATGCTTATATCACTTGTGTAACTGTCTGCTTTTTATCCACTATCACAGTCTTATCAAGTAAAGTTTTAATGCTTCCAGGCACAGTAACAATGTGGGAAGAATAAAACACATTTGATTAGATTAACCAAGCAGCTTCTGATCGAACCATCCTACATTTTAATTAGCATCGTATACTAAGGAAACATTGAAGTATATGGTCTTTCCAAATATATATTTGCTGATTTCCTAAATTTACGTTTAATTAACAGGTCAATTTATGGCTTTAGGCAAGCATACTTAAAAAAAGGAGAGACAATATATAGGAAACTTAGCTTGAATTCATCTGTTCTTTCATTGTTTCAGGGTTTGAAGTTTTAGTGTTCTATAAATTAGATCCTTAAAATGTGGCTGTAAGGTAGACAGCCATCTGCCATCTGCAGTTATTTGGCAGCTTTGCCTGTAGGAAAATGAAAAACTTTTGGCTTGAGCTGAACAAATTACATGACAAATTCATTGTAGGGATTACTATTAGGAAAAGACTCAGGGATACAGCTTATGCCAATATCAGAATGGAAACATCAGGTGAGGTACTTTGAAATGATGGTATCCAGTTTTACACACACACACACACACACACACACACACACACACACACACACACACACACACACTCCCCCTTACCTCTAAATCCATCTAGGAAAACAGCGAGCATCTTCTTCTGAAACTCCAGCGAGCATCCGTTTTTTTCTAAAATAAATAAATAGATCCAGTCCCTTGAGTGAGCGTCTTCTACAATGAATAGATCCAGTAAATCCTGTCCGGCTCTGGTAACTTTGCCGCTCATAAATGCATTTGAACCAGAGCCGGAAATACATGCTGCGTACGAGTGCGAGCAAGTCTGACAGGCTGGTGGAGCTGACGTCATCGCGCATGTGATGACGTCAGCTCACGAAGCGAGAAAAATTAAAAAAATAAAAAACAAAGTGCGAATAAATCGGAAATGAAGGGGTACCACTCAGGAATCGTGGCACCCCTTTTTTGGACCCCAAAACTCGGTAAAAACCGAGTAATTTGGGACAGTTGAGAGGTATGCTTCTCTACCAGGGATTGATGTCAGAGTATAGGCAAAGACAAAGGGATAGGTGAGTGCTGAGTGAAAGAGCACCTCCGGCAGAGTTTTTTAGTCAAGTCTAGAAAAGAAGCTGATGTTAAAAAGGAATAATTAGTAGGACATATAATATATTATATGATAACTATAAGAATAAATAAAAAAAGACTGGGAGGAGAGATGGGGAAGGCATTTTACAAAGGAAGAATGGGAAGGCATCTGCATGGCTCCCAAGTATGCAACAAACCATAAAATGTTTAGGAGTTTTGCTTAGAAGTCTTTGCATATGTATTGTTATACCCCCAAAATAATTATTTCTCAGGCAGATAGCAAATGCTAGAGGTGTGATGGAAAAGAAGTGGAAAATGGAACATGATTTTGGGAGTGTACAAGTTTGCAAATTTAAAAAATTCCCTGCAGAGGACTTTGTCAGAAATGTTGGGGGAGTAAATGGTTGCAACTGAAAGAAATATTCTTTTGAGCTAAGACACAGGATCTGAATTACCTAAACATAATAAGATCTTACTAAGATTAATGCTCTTGGCTGCCAAAAAAAAAAGCAGTCAATTGGAAATGGAAGTCAAAATCTAAACTGACTCTTAAGTAAAGTGCTGAATATTATAACAGATAAAACAGCTTGATGTACAGTCTTTAGAAAGGGGAAGGAGCAAATTAAATACCAGTAAATGGAATTTGTGGGGAAAATGCATGTGGAATAATGTTCAGGAGAAGGAGTGAAGTTCATGAGAAGGCAAGAATTGAGCACTTTATATAATGTTACTGTGAATGATAATTGTTAAAAAGAAAACTTATGCATATACACACACACACACATATATATATATATATATATATATATATATATATATATATATATATATATATATATATATATATATATATATATATATATATATATATATATATATATATATACACACACACACACACACACACACACACACACACACACGGGTCCCCTTCACATGGTCGACTTTCATATGGCTGAGACCATATGATCGACTTCCGAAAAGCCGACCATGGGGAACCGCTATCTCAGTACAGTGCGGAATAGGAAAATTTCCTTCTTCCACACTGCAGTGCGATGTCGGAGTTGGCATATTTAAGTTATGGGGGGGCAGAGCCCCCATGGGGGTGCAGGAAGCCCACCACAGGGGGTGCAGGGGGCAGAGCCCCACCTGTAAACAGTTTAAGGTAATGTTTGCTGTGTTTTATCTATTTATTTTACATGGTCGGCTTTTCGAAAGTCAATCATATGGTCTCGGCCATATGAAATTTGACTTTCTAAACAATTGACCATGTTAAGTAGATCTGTATATATATATATATATCATGAAAATAATGAAAATGTCACTTTTTTATTATTAACGTACATATACCCATGTCATGATGTACTAAAGATGTTTAAAAAAGAGGCAGAAATGCTACTTGTTGCTCTGCTGCATTTATAAGACAATAAAATAAGCCGATGTAAGCACATAACGTCCCAAACACAAACTGTTGAATTTAACAAAAACATGCTTTAGTGACACAAATTACATATTATACCACTACCAGAAAAAAATCCAAGTCACAAATTCAATCTCAAATGTTTAAATACCAAGTTTTAAAGGTATGACTCTGAAATCACTATCATGGCATGTTATAAGTTTTGCCCCGTGTGTGCCATACATTACTTTCATGATTTAAGCTTCTCTGTTGCTTAGTTGTTAAAGGTAGTTGTGATGTGTAGACTGTTGATCTGTTGATTTATAGCTACAGACGTAATGCTGTATAATTCCACCATCCTTTAAATATCTAATCCTATGATGTCACAGTTTTACAAAATTTGAGTACATGACATCATACTGGAATTTAACTTAGACACTGTCCAAAACTGCAAAGAATATGATTGTGTGTGTGTCTATCCATCTGTGCATTGCACATATACTTCCATAACTTTCCAAAGATGTATCATGCTCAAATAAACATATAGCAAGCACACCTAGGAAATGTATACTGGATTTCATAAGCAGATACTTTATTATCAACATCTGGAAGAAACACAAGCCTAATTAAAAACCTCATGCAGTGTTGAAACTCAATGGAAGATTAATAGAATGGAACGAGACCTTCAGGTTGTACATACTTTCATAAGTCAATGTGAAATGGAAGAAATCCTTTCAGCAAAAGAAAACATACAATTTCTTTTAGTTTTGACAGCTGTTGTTGGGAGGATGGCCTAATGGTTAAGGTGTTTGCCTTACAAACACAAAGTACAGGGTTTGAATCTCACAGGGGATAATTGGCTAGGCTTAAAATGGCTCCCAAGGGCAGTTAGCCTAGTACTAATCTAATCTATGCAACAGCCTCAAAATCACAAAGGACAAATCATGTAGCAGGAGACAAAGATCACGAATCATGTAATTCACAGAGGAAGCCTCAAAATTAGTATGCTTTTATATGTTTAATCTTCATAAATGTGAAAACTACATTTTTACAAAACACATGGAATTAACCACATACCTCAGCTTTGGTCAGGAATGCTTTGTTGACCATCCAAAGAGAGTAGCATGGCAACAATTCACCAGATTGTCTTTGTACAAAAAATAATGGCACGCCTGTACACACACAGGTGTATACATAGACACACACACACACACACACACACAAATTAAATGGGCCACATAGCAAAGACCATTTGGAGGAGTAAATGGTTATAACTTACTTAGACTGACTTAATTAATACTTCGGCCATAGATTTCCATTTCAACAATTTACTTCATCTCATGCCAACTATAACATCACTTACCAAGACTGATATACAACAGCACTTGGTAATGAAGCAGATGCCAGAACCTCTTTTGTCACGTAACATCTTGACATACAGTGTTTCTTGGTAATTCAACATGTTGTTTGGCAGAAGACATCTCAACATAATTTTTCATGGTATTCACATCAAGAGCATGAAAATGACTCTTATGTAAGAGCTCTTTGTCAGCCAAAGTAACAAAGTTTGCACATATGTTCTCCAGTTTCAGCTTGCAGCCCCAATGACATTTTCTGTTCATTTCTTTATGAATTGTAAATATAACTGCCAACAATTATGCCTGCCTTGAGTTACTATAATCTGACCCAATACCTCCAGAAGCATGCTTCGTGAAATTAGCATTACCCTTGATTTCCTGTTCTGTATCCCTTTCTTCCTTCAATATGCAACATCGAAAAACACCTTAAATAACTAAAGAGAAAAAACTACTATTAAAAGTCATAAATTACACTTCGATGTGGTGGGCTGTGCCCCTGTACCCCCCCCCCCCAAGATGGGAGGCTTTGACTCCACACCCACTAACTTAGAGATACTAATTCACCAGTAGTAATAACACACACAATTACAGTCAGGCAGGAAAACATGGTTGCACTGAATTTTACAGACAGTGGGACACAATGTACACAAATACATTGAAACACTTAAATGGCCATTTTCATTTCTGTAGTGTGTGTGACAGGAAATAACATTGGGAATGTACACATCTGTATTAAATCATCACATTTCAGTTTACAAGAAGTGACATGGTTGACATGATGGTTAAGGTCTTTACCTCCCAAGCACAAGATAAAAGGTTCAATCCTGACTACTGACTAATGTCTATGTGGAATTTGCATGTTCTTCCTGTGTCTGTGGGAGTCCTCAAACTTCACAAAAGCATGCTGTGTATTTCCTCCTCAAACTTGAGAGGTATGCCAACAGAATGCATTCCAAATTGACTGGGATTGTGGGCAACTACACAGAGTCTAAATGGTGCCTGTTGGGAGAAGATTAGTCCAGACCAACCACTTTAGACATAGAATGTGGTGTGCAGTCTCCTCAAATAGGAAGACATGGATCACAGACCATGAACCCTGATGCTAATGGTGGTGAGGGGATCATGGAATCTGATGGCCACTGTGTGTGTCTGTCATAAAGTCCAGTAGCCCTTGGTCAGTAAACTACTGTCTGGCCTGTGTCCATTGCCCAGTCATAGTTACATGATTTAGCTCTTGAGTAAATGCTGGATGTAAAACCAATCAACCTGCCTAAAAGGAACTAAGGATTTTTACACTGAATGTAGGTTCACTGATAGGATGCAGCTTGTGTGTGGATTTCATGATGGTAATGAGGAGGCTGAACAACTTCTGTATCCTGTAGACAAGATGAAAGGGCAGTGCAGCAAAGCCATTTGTTCATATGTGTCATCGTGTCCTTGTACATTGCCTGCACTAATTCTACCAGTATTTCTGTGACTTCATACCATTGCAGGACTGCCCAAATCAGCTTTCTTTGGACCTTGTCATATGCTTTCTCCAAGCCTAGGAATGCCCAGCTGGACTCTTCCTCACATCTAGCTTATTCTGCACTATCTGTCTCACTGCAAACACTGGGTTGGTTCTGCATCATCCTGATCTGAATATGAACCGACTGTCTCCCTTCCTTCTTCCTTTCTACTACTCTGCATATTTCTTTATCATTTACCCTTTCCAGCAGTTTCATGCAGTCTGATAGGAGTTTGATACTTCAACACTGACCACAGTTGTGAATGTCCCGTAGTGTCTGTATACTGGCACTAGAATGCTTACTTTCCAGTCATCTATGATACAGCTTTCTCGCCATACTGCTGTGAGTGCCTGCAGGAGCCATTTCTCCCCTAATTTACCCAACATCTTGATCATATCTGCTGTGACGTCCTCTGTGCCCGCTGTTTTCCCTGACTTCATTTTCTTTAGTGCTGTTCTTTCTTCTTCTGTGATGGATTCCTCTTCCACAGTAGACCATGTATGGTGCAGTACAGCCTCTCCATGTTTTTCTTCATTCAGAAGCTGCTGGACGCACTCTCTGCTCCTGCCTTTGATTACCTGTGGACGTATGAGCATGTTGTTGCTGCTAATCCTTACGAAGGGTGTCTGTTGATTATCTTCTTTATCTTTCTGTCTTTACCCTGCAGCCTGATAAAGTTTCTTCATGCCATCTGCTAAGTCACTTTCCAGAAGCTGGTAGAGTGCCTCTGACATCTTGTTCCTTGATATTGCAACTGCTGTCTTAGCTTGTTTGTTAGCCACCTACTATTCCTTCTTAGCCTGGTCTGTCTTTTCTATCTCCCACTTTTTTCTGCATTCCTCCTTTCTTTTAATAACTTCCTGGATTTTGCATTCCACCACCAACCTTTCTTATGTACCTTATTTCCATACCTGGCTATCTTCGCATTGATGAGGCACAGAACACATATGCACACACAGCTGTTTTTGCTTCATGGTTTTACTCCAGTCTGAAGAACCAGCCATCATTGACTCATTCCCAAGACTTACTTCTTTCTTTAAAGATACAGTACTCACATACTTAATATACAACATCCCCCTCTATCGAAAAGAGAATGTACACTATAATTTATATAATTTACAATAATACATTGCATACATTTAAATATATGCACTATGATAATAACCAGTAAGTAATGTGTCTCACCATACAAAAACATTATTGCAATGAATACTGTTATTGTTTATAGTCTTGGTATCTGATTATTGTTTGACAAGTAGGCTAGATGTACATAAGAGCTGCTGTTACTAAACAAGCTTGAAATGCTTTGCTCTGGACCATTACCATTCAGACAGTAGCTGTAATATCGCTAGAATGAGTAGCTCCATCATGAACGTAATGTTGATCACAGAGAGTCCAGTGGCAGTGACAGCTGCACAGAATATCAGGAGTCGTGGCTTAATTTTCCAGACAAGAGTCAGTATTTTTCTTTCGTATTCAGTTGATCTTAGGGGAGGTTGTGGTAACCTAGAACT
This sequence comes from Protopterus annectens, assembly GCF_019279795.1. Lineage (NCBI taxonomy): Eukaryota > Metazoa > Chordata > Ceratodontiformes > Protopteridae > Protopterus > Protopterus annectens. The sequence goes on from NC_056748.1 coordinate 1,152,889,083, forward strand.
GGTAGATCTCCACCATCTTATCTCCCTCGCCCTTAATTTATCTTATCCCAGCTTTTTGTTGCTGGCATCCTGCAGAAGACTAACAGTTTTTAAATATCTACTGTATTGTAAATACTGCGCACACAATATATATAACACGTTGTATATCCCATTCTTTTCAATATATGCTGTTTGGTGAATGTATATAACACACGTTATATATACTATTATTTTCAGTGCATACTGTGGTGGGTTTTTTTCACTACTGAATTGTTTACAAATCCATTTTTTATCCTGACTTTATTAACTCTGTGATAAAACCTGAAATGTATCAGTAATGATCATTGTTCTACCCTGGTTTAAGAATTTTTAAATTTAAATAAAATAAACAGTCTGGGTTTCTGGAGAAAACTTCAGTACAACCTTTGGCAAGTCTCAATTCTGACCATATGATAATTTATCTGGGACCATTTCTTCCAACTTAGATAGATTCTGCAGTTACATCTATAGAGCCGCATATCACTTCCTTGGATATTTTTAAAACTTTTGTGATGAACAAAAATGGTAACTTGTAAGTGTGAGTTACTTGTTAACATTTGATTTAGTCATTTTCATATCGACAGTAGTAGTGAAAGTACTGCAGCCTGTAAGTGTGTATTTCTATATTGTAAAATAGGCAAATAACAGTCATTTTGATCAGAGAGTAGCCTCATTTTTTTCAGAATGTTTTTGACTGTTTAGATAATTATTTTTATTTGACCATGCAGTTGTGGAGATCTGGGACTGAAAGTTATGGATTCGGATACCCACTCCTTGGCTATAGACAAATGACTGGCAAGCAAATTGTGGACCATGGTCTGACCCTACTTGTTCAGGTATACATGTCTATAGAAGACTTATTTCAGTATAATTATCGAATGCATTGTAGTATAGCCTTTAACTGAACAACTTCTGAGTAATACTCAGCACAGACAAGATGTAGATATTACTATACTGGAATAAATCGACCCTTGAACCTATAAACCTATGAACTTCATTCATGGTAGTGGATTGATTTCTTGTACACGTAACTCCTCCTTTTGCTTAGGATTCCTAAATACACCACACAGCTCCGGTTCTAAATCATCAGTTTGATCTGCATGAATATATTAGGACAACACTTTATGTCATCAGCTCATTCCCTGCATTTCGACATACCAGTGTAGGATTCATGCAGGCATTTCAAACTTGCTTCCACCAAGTTTTGTCAGTATCACTTGTTTGTATCAAACACAGAAAATCTTTAGGTTTAAGCATAGTAGCAGCCACTTTTCCAATAGTCTGCAAAGGGCATTGCCTCTTCATCCATTTACTGAGATTTTGTGGAACAATACAAAATCTGTCCTTATCCTGATTAACTATGGTCAATAAAATATACAGGCAAAGAGAAAGAAATAGGTGGGTCCTAAACAAAAGACCGGCACTGGTAGAGTTCTTAGTAGAATCTAGAACAGAAGCGGCCATTAAGAAAGGAATATTTAATACAGCATATAAAATATTGCATGATAACTATAAGAATCAACCAGAAGAGGTTAGGAAGATTTGGGAATATATATTGAATAAATAATTCATAAAGAAACAATGGGGGGGATATATGTATGCCTCCCAAATATGCAACAAAATCTAGAAGATTTATGATCTTTGCCTGGAAGTGTTTGCATAGATATTTTTATACCCCAAGCAGGCTCAAAAGAATCTTTCCTCAGGTAGACAGCAAATGTTGGAGATGTGATAGGGAAGAAAGAGGTAATGGGGAATATATTTTCTGGGAGTGTAATGAGTTGGCTGACTTTAAAGATTCCCTGCAGACTGCTCTGTTGGAGATACTGGGTAAGCAAATTGGAGTGATGAGGGAAATGATTTTTTGAGCTATGATACAGAGTTGGAATAGCCTAGACATAGTAAGGCCTTGCTGAGTCTAATTATGATGGCTGCCAGAAAAGCAAAACTAAAAAACGGAAATCAAAGTCTAAACCAACTTTACTAGAAGTAACAGAGATAAAACAACTGAAACTGGGATATTTAGAAAAGGGTAGGAGTAAATTACACAGGAAAAAATGTGAAATGTGGGACCATTGCATGCAGAGGAGGAACAATGTTTAAAAGAAGGCAAGATTTGAATGAGCTATGTAATGGCTGATTGACAATTACTGGATGTATTAAAAATGATGCAGAATGTTTGCAGCTACAGTTGTGTTGGCATGGTTTGTAAGGTGTAATGTTTGCAAATGAGATTGTGCTGTTATGACTTATTTTCATTTCTATAAATGTAAGATTGTTTGTGTCACACACAATGATTTAATAAAGATGTTTCTTGTAAAAAAAAAAACTATGGTCAACAAAATATTGACTCATCATGTAGGCTGTGTTTATTACTCCTTGTCATTACAATTGCTTTAATTCTTGCTTTATTTTGGATTAAATGCAGAATGAAACTACATGGAGCATGAATCAAAAGGAGCTGCTTCTGTTGTCAACATTATATAATATTCTGCCTATAACCTTTCTAAACCTCAAACAAATGAACATGGTTTTTGTCTTCCAGTCATTGCCATTAAGTCTGAATTATGCAAGTACGGACTGCAGATACATTTTCCTACATTCTTAAAATAGTGTAGACCATTTAGTAGTAGAATTCTTTATACACTGTATCTGTTTGAGGTCTGCACCTTAAACACAGCTTTGGAGTGTGCTTGCACTTTGCACCTATGCACTACTTAGACATTTGAGTTGACTACCTGTATGAATATGTTGATTTTCTTCTTACACATTTGCAGCACTGCATCACAGCCAACATCTGAGCATGTCAGATTTTGATGAGATATTGCCTTTTTGTCATTCAGATTTCCAAAAATGTCTTTACCTTTCATCTGGACAGTATTTACTCTATGTCACATGCCCAACATCTCTGCTTCATATATTTGGCTACCTAGTTGTGTTTGTAAAGAAACAGCCTGAAACAATATTCTGTTGCCTTACTTTTATTCACACATCTCAAACACACATAATCCAGTGGCTTTTATTTATCCACAGAACAAGAGAGTAGCACATACACATTTTTACTCAACTTGCAGTTTTAATGCAGCTTTTTATATGTTTTCTGGGACATTATATTATAACTTGCACTAGTATGTAATTTGAACAAAACTGCTTGGCCTATAATCCATAGCTTTTTTGTCATAAATTCCATTTAGATCTCTTTCATAGCATTAATGCTATCCCCACAGTCACTTCAGAAATTAACAATTGCATTACCATTGTGTTTCAGTTGCACTGGCAAACATTCCAGGTTTTTGACTGTTGATTTGATTTTACAACATTAATATTCCATTGCTGTGTCTTTTTCCATTTTAAACACATTCTGGTAAAATGATTATTGCTTTCACATAATGGACAGATTTGTTTTTTTTTTAACTCTACAATGAAACGTTTCTTCCCTGCATCCACAGAATTTATACAAGGTTTGTTTTCTGTTTACATGGTTGTTACTAGGTGCCATTATGTTTTGCAGCTTTTGGGCTTTATTGTTATTTTCTTATGCAATTTCACTTTTGCATACTTCCAACTCCTCTTTCTTGCTGTTATGTTGCACAGTTAATACTGTTTCTGTAACATACATCTTTAGCTCTTCTAGAATTAGCTCAGATTTTCTTAATAGTCTACTCCTTAAGTGATCATTTCTGATGCCTTAGACTATTGCATCATCTTATCGGTGAGTGAAACAATTCATCAGATTCACTCTCCTGTGCTCTGTATTTTAATCCAGTGACATATGCATCAACAGTCTCTTGGCCCCTTGATTCCATGTAAAAATACCTCACATAAAGTAGATTCTTCTTTGACTCACAGTGTACCTGAAATTTACTTTTCAATATCACAGGTTTGTCTTGTTCCTCCTCTTTAAAAGAAAAAAAAATGTATACCGTAATGCCTTACTCTCCTATGACCTGAAGAAATATGAAACAATAGACTTTTTAGGTTTGTCCCCAGGGTTACTCACAGTGCATACAGCACTGTGTCTATGACTTCCTTTTTATTAGTCTGCTCTACTTCAGAGACATTGGTGGCTGCAGGATTATTATCTTGAGCAAATAGTTTGAGGAAATGACTAAAGAATTCTGCTGGAAATCCATCAGAACACTTATCAAACAAAATCATACAAACATGAAACCAGAATGATTGCTCAGTTTAAACAAACTATTTAGAAATTCTGGTTGAAACATGAAAAAAGACAGAATTTGCAGAGTTAGTATAATGGATAGATACTTGAGCAAGTCATGCTCAGTTTACTGTTGGCTTGCCATCAAATCAAAACTAGACAAGACGCATCAGCTACAGAACAGCAGAGCTGAAAATTAAGCATCAGACATAACAGCACCACAATATTTCACATACAACGTCAGATCTGCAAAAGAAAGTACTTAATAAGTTAACAGTTCAAGATAGGACATAGAACACAGAAATACATACAGAGATGGTTTGGTTCAGCTTTTACTGCAAACTGTAGACCCTGCCCAGGTCACATGACTCACACACTAGATGCAACTTCTAACTTAAAAATGCAGTACTTACAAATATAACACTTAACAAAGTGTTTAATTAAATAATAACCATTTTTCCTGTTAGAAATATTAAGGGGGAAAAAACAGAAACATCAGCAGCAGACTGCATTATGTTTGCATCATCATATTGTCTCTAAATATTGCTCATGTACAGTGCAAAAGAATGAGACATTTGAACAGGTCTTGTAGAACTGTAGAGAGATAACAATGTTGGCCTCAAAATACATTTAGCCACCCTTCCCATGTTTATAGCTACCATTTAATTGTAATCAACTTCCAGGTCGTTGCATCTCAAAGAAAAGGATGCAACAATTTCAGAGAAGCAGTTGCTTGCATACATAGCTGTGAAAGTACAGGAGTCACGTGCATGGTCTCCCATACTGAAAGTTTCATAGATCTAGGAAAGAGTCTCATATTTATTTATTTTATTTATTTGCATTTGTTAACTGGGTTGGTCCAGCTGGGTAAGAATTACCCTTTTTCAGTGGAGACCCGAGGGGAAAAGCCCCAAACAGACATACAAATACATACGAATAGAGACAAATTAACAATATTACAGAGGAAAACAATATTATGGGTACAATGGATAAGAAAAACAAACAATGAAAGTTTGAGAATATGAGTAAGGTAGGCCAGAGGCATGCATGCAAAAGATTTATGAAAAGGTGTTCTGTCTCATATAATTTTAACTTTAAAGGGCACATCTTAATATGTGGTTAGATTTTTTTTTTTCAATGTTAACAAGCTAAATCCTCTATGGAGATTGTCCTTTTTCAGGGGCAATCCATGAGGATGGGTCTACCACAACCCATTGAAATTACGTTTCAGTGAAACATAAACAGGCAAACTTCTTTTCAGTAAAGTGCATTTTCATGAAAATGCACTTTTGCAAAAAGGCAACAAAGAGAACAGCAACTGGGGCTGTTGCTAAGATCGCGGCACAGCAGGGATAAGGGAATAGTCCCTTTTCCCCACTGTAGTGCGATCTCTGAGTGAGAATATAACAGTAGTGGTTCGTGTTGTGGTTTTTTTTTTGGTTTATTTGTATATCACAAAAGTGCATTTTCATGAAAATGCACTTTCACGAAAAAGAGTTAATCTGTTTACGTTTTGTTGAAACGTAATTTTGATGGGTCGAAGTAGACCCATATATATATATATATATATATATATATATATATATATATATATATATCGTATATAAATGTATAGTTTCACATACCCTGCAGATGGCAAGTTGACATCTTACCATAAAATAAGCTTTGAGGAATATTATAAGATTTGTACTTATATAAATACTTCTATAAATGTCGCTTAGGAAATGAGTAGGACAAGTATGATGCAGTCACTATACTGCACAGCTGCCATGCATACTGCTATACGTGATTCATACTAGGATGACTTATTAAAGAACTCGTATGCTGATATGTATGTATGTTTGCATTACACTGCACTTATTATGGAAGAATGAGACATTTAATCTGTTGTCTGCCCTTTAAGTTCATTTAACAATATACTTTAACTCCATTATTCTCTTCCCCTCGCATTTATTTATTAAATTAATTACATAACGATTTGTTCACCCAGTAAATGGACTGGTCCTTTGACCTTTTCCAGCCACAACCTGAGCTCACAGAGCAGAAGATGCATCACAGTCTTTCAACCAACAATATTATACAGAAAATGAGTACATAGTGAAATTTAGAACTGGCAAGACTGAATACACATGGGATAACATTAAAAAATCAAAACAGAGTACATATATATACAAAATGCAAGCTAAGATATGCATAAAATACAGTGCAGTCATACATATGAGACATAAACTCCTACATACATGTGAAATATTTGTATCTAAGATACCACATTAAGCTACAGTAAGAGGCTGAGAAAAAGTTTATTAAATGTATTCTATTATCCATAATATGAGAACAGAATTTAGCTAAACATTGTCATGGCTGCAGTTGCAGGTAGACTCAGTAAAGAGATGCCCTTTAAGTGCATCTTTGAAGCTTTTAATGGTTTCTAGATTTTTGATGTCTGTATGCAGGAGGTTCTAGTAGCAGGTCCCAGTCTGAGGAAGGCTCTCTCACCTACAGCAGTTTTAAATAGTATCAAGACATCTTAAATATCTCTGTAGAATATTTTACTCCTAGAGTCTGTAGCCCTTTGTATAAATCTCTGTGAATAAATAATTTTGCAAATATAGGGAGTACTTGGAGGGGTATTCAGAAATTAGTCTCACTGTGCGAAGTGCTACCTAATGTGATTGAGTGTTTTGTCATCCTTTTCTGGCTACATGAAATGTGTCTAACTATGCATCTCAACTAAAAATTACTGCATATAAATGCAATAATATTTAGTTCAGGTGCATATCTAGTCACATTAGCCATATTCAATTAAAAAATGTTCAGTCTCACTAAGTAGTCCTTTGGACATCACTACTCATTTCGGAATACTCGCTTGGTCTCTATAATATATTGCCTGTGCTGTCTCCACCCTCTGATATTCTTGTACAGGAGACCACCACCTTGCTGACATGATCTTGTGCACCAGAATCATGTCCCCCTGTCTCTTCTAGTCTCAAGTGAGAAGAGTTTCAGCTCATCTACTAGGGTTGCCACCTTTTCAAATGGCCAAAGTGGGACATTTTTGGTACAAACATCAGATTTTACACGCCGACACATACCCATGGTCAGTACAAAGGTTAGAACTTAACTTTTTTGCCTAAATAAAAGCTTATTCTTGTAGCATTTTAGTTGCTTATTCTGTTTCTTATAACATTTAGGTATTTTAGATACAGAATAACTGTTTTATGAAACTATTACGTAAAATATAGGAAATAATTTTGTCCTAAAATCTCAGGACATTTGCCATTTTTACAATTTTTGTCAGGACATAACTGCCCAAAGAGGGACTGTCCCTCTCAAAGTGGGACAGGTGGTAACCCTATCATCTACTCTTTGGTCATGTCCATTCCTGCACGTCAATGTACTCCTCTGGTTGGTTTCCTCTGAACTCATTCCAACAGCATGCTCTACCTATCCTTATATGGCCTCTAGAACTGCAGACAGTACTCAGGGTGTGACCTGACCAAGGCTTGTTGAGTGGGACCATTATTTATTTGATTGGAGTTTATCTCTGGGTTAATATACCTTAATATTATACTCACTGCTGCCACCTCCTGGTGATTCAGTTCATGTGTGATAAGCATGCCGACTTTTTTCCTGCTCTCTTGCTGCCAGTAACTCCAGCTGATACTTCTTACCTGGGTTTTTGTTTTCTAGGTGCAGCACTTCTGCACTGAATCTCAGCTGCCATATTGCTGCATATGTAGTCAGCTTGTCAAAGTTCTCCCTTAGATGCATTCCCCTTCACAAGTGCACTTAATTGTGTCAGCAGCAAAGATGTTAATCCTGTTCTCTCTTCTCCAAATATGTCTGAAATGAAGATAATAAAGAGAACTAAACCAAGGCCCATCCACAGTAGTACACCACTAGTCCATCTCCCTACTCCTGACATCATCCTGTCACCACCACGGTCTTACATGTCCTACTTTGTGCCATGCCACGATGTTGTTCCACAGCCTTGTGAATTCCAGAATGCAGGGATATCCCTACAGCTGGGTGCAAGGAGAGATTATTCTGTCACACTGGGTGAATCCGTACTCATCACAGGAATGACAGACTGATTTCTGTTATGGAAAAATACCTTTCCTGTTATCATGGTATAAGGAAGGCTAATATGGCAAGATGCCTAAGCAGTATACAAGGTGCAGACTTCAGGGAAAGTGCCAGCCAAGACCAAAATGCTCAAGACCTCTAGGAAAAAGCATAACTAGTGAGTGAAAATAACTGGTGATTATATAGCCTCCACATTAATAAAGTATCCACTGTGGGTCTGTCATTTGACGACAGGTTAGTAAGGAGAGATAAGCATGGCAAAGTGAGTAATGCTGGAGGAACAGTGAGGGGACAGGTAAGAACAGGAGGGTCAGTAAAGGAAGACAGAAGGGATTACAGAATACAAAGAGATGCAAGACTAGTCTGCAGAAGTGGAGGTAGGACAGAGTAAGGAAATGAAGACAGGTTAAGGGTAGAGTATGGGATAATCTGAAGATTAGAAAGAAGGGTAAATAAAAGTCAGTAGTGAGTTGTAAGATTACATTAGATGACCTAAGGGAAGTGTGAGATGTAGAGTGACGTAGGTTTGAGAGATGTATTTAGTTTTTGATGATAGGGCTCTGAGGTGCTGGTGATTACATAATGTGGGAATGGTGGAGGGATGTAGACAGATTATTACTCCAGTGTGTGATTATGATCTGATGGTTTGTTTGCTGCTTTTGATAACTGCTGTGCATGTAAGCAGCAATGACATATACGATAAGTTATACATGTAAGTGATAGCTAAATATCTGCTAACGTAATGTCTCACAACAATTGTAAGGCTTTGTAATTTTTGTTGCTGCAAAATATTATTACGAATTAGTGACTGTAAGTAGTTTGATGTGTTTCCATTGTGTTGAATACAAAGTATTTAAAAACACCCAGAAAACTGTTTAGTGTCTTCAGTACCTCAAAAAATACGAGGATAAGTCTAGATCTGATATTGTTAATCCTCGTTCATTCCTTACGTATGGGTATCAGTTCCGATCTCAGAACCAAGCCAGCCATTTTCCAAGCTCGCGTCACCTACAAACACTTCAGCTAAGCTCTTACCCAGAATTCCCCTTTCCCTGTTACCTCAGATTTCATTTGCCGCATTGCCATTCGGTCGTGTCAAGCTACTTCCCCTGAGCTAAGTGCAGTTATTTGTTGTTGAATACCTTTTTACAAAAATTTTCTCTTAGAAAACTTTATATTTTTTTGCCTCTTACCCTATCGCATCTAGCGACTCTGTTTTCGTCAGGTTTTCTCTTCTTTATTTACTCCTTTACCGGGAGGTATTTTCTCTACTACCATCATTGGTATTCTTCTCCTCTCATACCTTTGGGTATTCTTTAGTACCATTGTTGGTACCCTTTCTGCTATCTCTTTTTGTCTATCATGGCAGATAAGAAAGGTAGTCTGGGGTTTAAAAGGTGTTCTGATTGTGGACACAAATTCCTTACCTCTGATGCACATGCTTTGTGCATTTATTGTTTGGGGGCTCCCCATTTATCTGTTGATCCACCATGTTCTATTTTTGAAAAATTTTCTAATAGGACTCTATTAGAAAGGAAAAATAAGTTGATTCTGAAGGGACTTCTCAAATCTCCCTTTTCAGAGGCCATTTCTGGGTCGGAGGTCTCAAACCCTCCTATAACCCACAAAAAGTTGTTGGATGTGCGTTCTAAGGCCAAATCTTTGCCTTCATCCCCAGCTGGTGACTCCCACCAACCAAAATTCTAAAAAGGCTAAAATCTCTGCTCCAGAGCACACCCTGTCAGCTGTGCTTTTGGCGCCTTAACCTTCGGCACCGAGGCCTTCAGCTCCTTTGGTACTTTCGGCTCCGGCTTCACCTGCAGCCTCCACTATATCAGCACTGAGGGGCTCCTCGGTGCAGACCTTTACTACTACTGTATCGGCACTGACCTCTCAGTCGGTGCAGACCTCGACTACTTTGGTTCCGACACCTCAGCTGATGACTTCCATTTTGTCGGTTCCAGTCTCGGTACCGACATCCACTACTTCGGCACCGAAGTTTGTGTCGGTGCAGACCGTGATCTTGGCACCGATGACTTCTTCAGTGCAGGCATCCTTAGTGCAGCCTCTTCCGGCACCATTATTCTCGGTGCGGACCGGGGAGTTAGGCACCGAGCCTGTCGCAGCTATAGGCAGGCCTGTCTCTCCCTCTGTCTTCGTGAGGTCCACCAGAAGCCTCTCCAAACATGATGTGTTGCGTCTTGTGGATCAAGTACAGTTGGCTAGAGGTATTCCACCACCCAGGACATATCCTTCCTTGGGAGGTGACCACCCATCTCCAAAGACCCCTTCTTATTCTCCTCCATCATTGCCATTGAAGTCCTCGGAGATAGCACAGTCTTCCCCCTCTGCAGTTACCTTTATGGATCTCACTAAGGAACTGCAGTTGCCTTTGTGGCAAGAAAGTTTTGTTATGACCCAGGATGATTTGCTGCTCCACAGCCATCCGGGGACTCCGAGTAGGCAGACTGAGATGTCTAGGGGGGGGGGGTGATCCCTGTTCTGGACATCCACCCCTCTTCAGGTAGACCAGCCTTCCAGCTCATGGAGAAGGCTCTGGCCTCTACTGGCAACACTGTGCTGTCTATCCCCCCACCCTCCTCTGGTACATTGTTTTCGCAAGTCACACCTAGCGGACACCGGGCGCAAGGGCCTCAGGACAACTTCCCACAGGAAACCCCTTCTCCACTGCCTTCCCCAGCTTCTCCCTCTGAGGAAGTGCACCAGAAAAGTTCATGCAAGAGGAAGCACATGGACTCCATTGAGGAGTCTCTCACTGAAGACACAGACTTTGATGAGGAGGATGGATCCCCTTGGTCACCCTCTGAGGTATCCTTTGGCAATATCCTTGAAATCCTTAAGCAGAGAGGTGACTGGCAACCCTCTAATCCAACCTCTGAGGAGTCTGTGTTCCTGCAGGCTTTTCGTGCCCGGCCCCCTACCTCCTGGGTTACTCCACCTGCCGATGAGCCTGTCCAGCTCATCGTGCAGCATGCATGGAAGGTTCCCAACATTGTAGAGGCTATTCCCCAGAGGCCAGACAAAATTTTATCCCCTCCTGCCATGGACCCTCACTGGTCGAAAGGTCTCCCTGTAGATGCCCTGGTGGTGGCGGCTGCAACAAAAAAGGATCTGGTGGAAGAGGAAAGCCAGACTGTCCACCCGCCCATCAAGGAGTCCCTGGCTCTGGACAGGATAGGGAAGTGCATCTTCCCCTCAGCGACCTTTGCTATCACATCCCTGAATTATATGGTACACTTTATCAGGCTTCAAAGGGATCTAATTTCCGAGCTCTCTGAAACCTTGGCTGGTGCCGTGTCTGATGAGGTCCAAGACAAAGTGACCTCTCAGCTGGCCACCATTGAGTCAATATCTAACCCCTTCAATGCGACTGATATCTCACGCATTAGAAGGAGCAGCTAGAGCGACGTTCAGCTGTGGTCTTAAGACGACATGCCTGGATGCGCTTGTGCGATTTCGCGGAACCTTTTAAGGCTTCCTTCCTTAATGCCCCCATGGAGTCCTCTTCCTTATTTGGACCCAAAGTTAAAAGCACACTGGCCAGATGTGAACAGGACAGTAAGACCCTTTCTACCATAGGCGTCTGTTACTCTTCCCCTCAAAGTGCTTTCTCCTGAAACCAAAAGAGTGGGAAGATATGGTTTAAAAAATCCCAGGGTCCTTTCCATGACACACAGGCCGAGTTTTCCCCTAGAGGCAGAGGGGGAAACTCACAGGGAAGATGCCCCTTTCGGGGCAGAGGGGGTCCGCATAACTGGGGTTCCAGAGACTCTTTCTCTGGCCAACCCTACCAGCGCACCTGAACAGCGGCCCAACTCCTTTCCTCTGGAGGTGGTTGAGGATCGTTTCTCTTTGTACCCTTCTGCCTGGCTAACCATCACCACTGATTCTTGGGTACAAAGGATTATAACCAGAGGTTATCATATTCCCTTCGATCTTTGTCCTGTTTCTTCAAAAAACCTTCCCGACATTCTACCCAGTCAAAGGGAAGCAGCAGCACTAGAAATAGAAAAGCTGCTAAGAAAAAGAGTCATCCAAGTAGTCTCCACAGACCAGATAGAATCCGGATTCTACTCAAGACTATGTTTGGTGCCAAAGAAAACCAAGGACCGGAGGCCAATCTTGGACCTCAGTGTATTAAACAAGTTTGTGAGAGTACAAAAATTCCGGATGGTCACAATACAGTCTATCCTCCCGCTTTTGGAAAAAGACGATTGGATGTGCTCGGTAGACCTTCAAAATGTGTACTACCACATAAAAGTGGACAGGCCATCAAGAAGATTTCTGCACTTCCGTGTGGGAGCCAGTCACTACCAGTTCAGAGTGCTGCCCTTTGGACTCTCTACAGCCCCAAGAGTGTTCACAAAGTGCATGGCAGTTGTCACAGCTCACTTGCGACTACAAGGATTCCAGATGTTTCCATACTTAGACGACTGGCTCATCTCCGTCCCCACCAGACATCTATTGCAAAAAGCCCTGACATACTCCCTCCTCACTACACAATGGCTAGGCATAACCATAAACTGGCAAAAATCAAACCTAACCCCATCTCAATCCACAGAGTTCATAGGGGTTGTCTTGGACACAAAGAATTGCAGAGCATCCTTGCCAGAGCACAGAATTCTAAGGATAAAGCAACAAATGGTCCCAATCCTTTCAAGAGAGAAATCCACAGCTCACTCTGTCCTACAGCTGTTGGGTTCCATAGCAGCCTCCATCAACATTGTCCCCCTGGCCAGGTTTCATATGAGGCTTCTACAATGGCTACTGCTTACCCAATGGTACCCCTTTCAGTATCCTCTTTCAGCCAATATTCTAGTAACCCACAGGTGCAAACAAGATTTAAATTGGTGGATGACCCACAATCCATCACAGTGGTCTCATCCCTTTCCCCCCCAGCAACCCAACGCCATAGTGACCACGGACGCTTCCCTGATGGGGTGGGGGGCTATGTCAGGGACAAACAGTCCAAGGCACTTGGTCAGAGTTGGAGGCCCAATTGTACATCAGTGTTCTAGAGCTGAGGGCAGTGCTTCTAGCATTGCAAGCATTCCATCCCCTGCTGCCGTCTGGGATGATTGCGATTCGGTCAGACAACATGGCGGTTGTCTGGTACATCAACAAACAAGGTGGAACCAAATCTTTTCCCCTATGTCGAGAGGTCATGAGGATATGGCAAAGGGCGATAGCTACAAACTGTTTTCTTCTAGCAATGCACATTCCCGGGAATTCCAATGTGATAGCAGACAGACTCAGCAGGTGCATTCTACAACCTCACAAGTGGTCCCTGAATCCCTTGATGGTGGTTGTGATCTTCCACCACTGGGGCCATCCTTGCTGCAACCTCTTTGCATCCCCTGCCAATTACAAATGCAGCAACTACTTCACCCTGATTACCCCTCCGGGATAATCACCCAGGGACGCTCTAGTCTACGATAGGCCCTTGGGTCTTCTTTATGTATTCCCACCCTTTCCCCTCATTCCCCAGTTTCTGAAGAAAGCCTGCTGATTGAAAAGCAAGGTGATTCTCATAGCACCATATTGGCCTTGTCAGATCTGGTTCCCCTTCCTTTGGCTTCTCCTGCAAGATCAACCATGGATTTTCCATCCAACCCCAGAGTTGATCTCACACCTGCAGAACCTGATTCATCCCAACTTAAACAGCCTGAAGCTCACAGCTTGGCTCCTCCAATTCCCTTGATTGCCAGGCAGAACGATCTTGCTTTACCAGTGCGTGACATTCTTATTGCGTCTCATAAGTCTTCCACTAGAACTACTTATCTAGGCAAGTGAAATAGATTTACCTGTTGGTTGAAAGGAA
>NC_056748.1:1152908187-1152943187 GCF_019279795.1 Protopterus annectens
AGATGAAAGAATGAAATATAAAGTTGTTTGCTAGGAGCAACCTCTTCATTAGTTACAGATGTGGAATTATTTAGATGACTTTCACTTCAGAGATTGTGCATATTTACTAATACTGGTGGACTGTAGACATTTGAGTAGACTTTTATGATGGAAATGTTCTGAATTGGGCAGTTTTGTCATTATTGGTGCATGCATTTTGTTTCATTGTTTACTGGAAAAATGGTCGGAATTGGGCAGTTTTGTCATTATTGGTGCAAGCATTTTTTCATTGTTTACTGAAAAAATGTTCAAAACAATACATTTAAAACGCCCTCTAACAACTGTACTGTATTGTACAAGGAACATAATTTAATACAATCAGGAAGGTGTATCAAAGATCATGTGTACGTTTCGTGTGCAAGGAGCCTATGATTTGAAAACAGCCTAAAGTTAATCTTTATCTGCCACTGGTAAAATGTATTTTCTTTGAATGTGGGTTTCAATGCTGTTTCAATGAATGTGAGTTTCAAGGGCAGAGAAGTTTTAATGCTAAGTCTGTTTTCATTGAGAGACTGCATTGCTTTGTTTAGCAGATGTCTTAGTGTTTGTGCTGTAAAATGCAAAATAAAACTTTCAAATGAAGTCCAAATCATCGTAGAGGTAAAACAGTATGCACATTAGTGTTTATGGTAAATGGGGTGCAATAGCCAAGTAATGGTTCATTGGAATGGCTGCAGGGGGAGGCTCCATTCGATGATGATTTTGTGAGGGGGGAAGGGCGACAAATTCAAAGACAGCCCCGGATGAACTATACCTCTCAACTCTCCAGATTTTCACAGAATGAATAGATTTTTGCTTCTTATTTTTGGTTTGTTCCTAATAAAATTTGTGGTTTTCTGGCAAATCATTTACTAATTAAGTCACTAAATAATGACAGACAGTGAGTTTCAGACTTCATAACCTTCAGAAAAATGCATACTAAAACAAGACCTGTTAGAACTGTCTCAGTTTATACACAAGCAATTTTTAGTACTGTTTATATGTTCCCCCAATATATTTGGCCCTGACCTGATTTCCTGCATGAACAGGTTGTGATATACATGCAAATAAATTGCTTTATAGAATTAGGCATATCCAAACCTCTCAACTGTCCCAGATTTTGGCTCAAAATGTTGTTCTTCCCCTAATAATCCTTCCCAAAATGGCAATTTTGGAAGAAAACATGGAGGGTTTACAATTAATAAATAACTGTAATAATCAGAGTTATAGATTACTTTTATTTCAGAAATGCATGTAGATTATTTTATTTTGTCAGCTGCTCAAGTTAGCAGTACTGCTATTTAAAAAGTGTCCCTTCTTTGACAGGTTCCCAGCTGTATTGTGTGGCTATTTTATACTTTTGCATCACATTTTTGGTCCATTTTTCATAAAATTGTGGTTTTATTTGGCAAATTAGTGGCAAATCATTAAAGACTGAAGTTAGAAAATTATGACAGACATTTGAGTTTCAGATTTCATACCCTTAAGAAAATTTATACTAATGCAAGACCTACTACTGTATTATCATTTTAAGTTTAGAAGAGCAATATTTAAAAATTGTCCTTATTTTTGGGCCTTTGTCCCACTTCTATGTATGGCTTTGTCCAAATATCTTGCTCTGAGGTTGAGAGGTATGACAAATGTGTCAAGGCCATCATAGTCAGCCAGAGATATTTCAAATTGTAACATACTTGTTGCACCCCACTCCCTCATGTAGTGACTGGATGTGTCCATGCAAGGAAAGGAGCAGTTATGCAGTGTAAATGTGCAAAGTACCCCCCCCCCATCCAAGGTAGACACAAGTACTACAGTGGCTTTTCATCTGTCCTTGATTTTGCAGAATGTTCTGGTTTCTGTCATGTTTTTATACTGTTGATTTATGATTATTATTATTCAGAAAGTGCCTGTTGCTCTGTGTTTAAGTAGCAATGCTTTAATGACCATCCGGTAAGCTTGTCTGAGATTGTAAGATGCAAGTAAGCTTTAATAAGTGTACTGTTAAAGAACTGCCAACATTGAAAGCCTTTCTGTTGTTGCCATGCAGATAATACTTACATAACTAGATAACGTATAAGCCTTGGGTATTAAAATGCATATGACAGTATTTGTAATAAAGGACAGGATTACATTATTTTAAGAAGCTCATTACATTTGTTGGAGACTTGCAGTCATCTTTTCAGGCTTTACCCGTAAACTAAACAGAATGCAAATCTATCATGTGTGGTCCATAACCTGTGCAGTAATCCTTTAAGCAATTTATCTTGAGCTTGTTATTTGCTTTTCATTTTGTACTTGGATCATGTTTTCCCCATGAAACAAGCAGATAGTTGTCAGGCAGCAGGTCTTTTTTGGATAAGAAACATTTTTACAAGTGGGGGTATCACAGAGATTGCTACTTTCAACATGTTACTTGGTGCTTTAATAAAGCTGAATATAAATTATAATTAGAATTTCAGTGCAAGGAGAAGTGGTTTGAGTTGAGTGCTGCTTGTTTTTTCTTATACTTGATTTGACTGGCATTCCAGTAATGGATTTAAAAAGTAATTTATTTGTTCATGCCTCTCAACCTTTTTGTTTCCATCTATATGTTAAGTAAGCGGTCATACAGCCGGTGCATTGAAATATTTTTTTTCGTCTACACTTAATTTTGTCTTGATTGGACTCTCATAATGACGGTTTGGCACCCAGGGCAGCGTATTTAATTAAAGTTACAGTTTTTGTGGTTTGGGGCATAGCTCCTCCTCTTTCTAGTTGACCACACCCCTTCCAATTGGCCCCTCCCATTCAACTGTCTCCTGCAGCCCCCCTTTGATTAGAAATCACCAGCCACCACTGCTACTTACATATACCAACTCTGAAAGCACAAAACAGTGGGGAAAAGGTAAAACTCCCTAAATCCCACTCTGCTGATAGTCCACTATATAACGTCCTGCAGTGTAAATCCTTTGATGAATTGTGAATCAGCAAAGACAATCAGCTGATTTGCAATTCGATGAAACAAACCTTCAATCATATAGTAGTCTGTGTTTACTATCTACAGTGCTGGACTGCTATCTTTCTAGTTATTGTTTAGTTAATGCATTTGACACAGTGTCTAAAAGAGGTTATTACTCAAAGAGCTGTCCTTGGATTGGCCACAATGCTATAACCTGGTAGGCAGCAAGCTGAATCTGTGGCAAGGAAGGGGAAGTTACTAGAATGCCTCTAAGGGGGTACTGAAGTACTAGAGTCAGTCTTATTTGACAACAATATAAAATAATAGTACAAGTACTGTAAAAAAGAGCATGTCTCTGTAGATGTAAAAAGGTCATCAACAGATCTTGTAAATAAATACAATGGCATGGGGAGAACAAAATAGGGCAAGTTAGGCTTGTCAGATGTATGACAGTGCACTTTTTTTATGTATTTCCAGGTATTCTGCACCATACAGCAAGCCTGCTATCCCTTTCCTTTTGTGTATGAGTGCATCCACTAAAACACAATGAAGGATGCTGCATGAATATGGCTTGCCAGAACTAAACTTATGACACTGGACCATGTTTTGATGATGTACATGTATTTTTCCACTAGAAGCTGTCATTGTGGGGGAACTGACTGCATTCTTCACTCCTGGGATGGACGAGCTGACGTCAGACACTCACTCACTCCCATTCTTCTTTGCTTGTTCTGCCAGCATCCAGGTCACTAGCCAACCCAAGATCATGTTGACTCCATTCAGAGCTTTATTCCTCTGCATCACAAAGCTGTCACACTGATAAGCTCTATTTGTAGAGGCGAAAGATCATACAGACTTCTAGCTAATGCATAAGCTTTACAGAAATAAAATGCTATTGTGCAAGATACTATGCAACCCACAGACAAGGAAATGTTGTTTAATAAAGTGATTAAAGTCATCAGAAGTATTGCTAAACAGCATGCTGGCCTCGTTCCTGGATGAGAGTGTACCTCAAATTAATGTAGTAAGTGCTCACCACTGGTGACTGTTTACTGGTGAAAGACACATCTACCAAGTTTTGTTACATAAACCATTTCTAAAGAGAAATTTTAAGATATCGCAGAAGAAATAAACTAGTTCAAAATAATGAAACTCCCTATATGTGAGAACAGTTTCAAGATGCTACAGGTTGAATTAGAAATCAGTCACACTAATGAGAACTCAAATAAGACTCTAAAACAAAGGAAGAAGCAAACTGCAGCTCATACAAAAGAAAGGACTAGGACTTCACAAGGGAGAAACTAGGCAAATTAATTCAACGGAAAGAGAATTATTTTAAATTGCATTTGTTAACCAGTTAGGTGAAGGAATAGGTAAGAGTTTATTTTATCTTTTATTTTCTATAAATCCCTTTGCCTAGTTTCTCCCTTTGTGAGATCCAAGTCACTAAAAGAGCAAGACAAAGCAGGTGGAAATGTTAAGGTATCCATTAAACTATCTCCAGAAAGGAACACGGCAATCCAAGACAATACATATCACAAAACTTAGTAGTCTACAATGAAGTGGCAGATGTCAATCAGGACAGGACAAAAGAAAGCTCCAGTGAAAGACTGAATAAGGTGGGAAAATATTTACCTAACACGGTATTAAACTCTATAGAGGAAGGAAATGACAACATAACTTTTCTGCAGCTAGTGGGGTTTGGCTTTAATTGGCATGAATGCACCAGTAAAGACTTAAAATGTTAAAAATTCATGGGCATTCAGAAGGCACTGAATTAAAACACTTTCATATATCCCATACACCTGTATAGCAGGAGGTTTAAAGTATTATGCAGTGAAGACGCTAGTTTAGCTGGGTCTTCTTGGTGCTTTTAGTGACTGGTATGTCTGTATGACCTTTTTACTTTTTAGTTTGGATGTTATTTGGGATATTTTCCAAGCACCTTAAAATTTATGGACATCAGGCTTGGTTTTATGCTTTGGGTTTCAAAGTATAGCTAAACAATCTACTTGTGCAATACTGACAAAGCTAGTGGGGTGACCTGAATGCAACACAAAACATTAAAAATAAATGGGAAAAAGTCATGGCCATTCTGAAACCATGAACATGAAATACTGGTATGTCTTTAATGGGTCATTTACATACAGCCAGCGGGCCTCCACTACAGGAGGTTTAAAGTATTACACAGTGAAGACTGTAGCTTAGCGGGGCTTTCTCAGAATATTTCCAGAACAAACAAGACTTCATTATAACAGTAAGGACGTTATGAGTATGCTAGTATCTGACCATAACAATCAAGGAAAAGGCTGTGATCTTTAATACTTTCAGAAACCAGATCAATACATAAATATAGAGCACTTCAAAAGCAACCAGAAAAGTCTTAGGTGAGGAAGTCCTACTACTTAAAGTGTAAATTAATTACATACTGTCCGAAAGAATAATATATTTACATATATATATATATATATATATATATATATATATATATATGGGTCCTAGTCTGAACATCAAAAGTAGGTTTAAGCGAAACGTACTTGAGCAAATTCACTTTAGCAAAAGTGCATTTTATCGAAAATGCACTTTCGCAAAAAAAAAAATAACACGCAGTTTGCATGTAGATTTAGTTGTACATCAACATGTAGTGTTGATTGCACAACTAAACAAACTGTTGCTTAGATCGTGGTACAGTGGGGATAAGGGAATATTCCCTTTTCTCCACTGTAGTGTGATCTCGGAGTGAGAATATTAAAGTAGGGGGGGTGTGGGGGCTGCAGGGGTGCTTGCCCCCTACGTAAACGTGAGTAGTGTTTTATTTGTGTAGCTTTTTTGGCAGTTTTTTGTTCGCAAAAGTTCGCTTATGTACGTTTCGCTGAAACGTACTTTCAATGTTACAGCATAAATCCATATATATATATATATATATATATATATATATATATATATATATATATATATATATATAATTTAAACATTCTGCTTAAAACTGCATAAAGTAATCATTATGTCAGTTGTGCTGCTACTGCAAAATGAATTTATACATGATAGCACTAAAAAATGCATACGTGGAGAAATACTGTCCCACCCCCCGACTGGAATAGTCTACATTAGTTGAAGATAGTTTTGGGTTAAAAATAAGTCTGTATTCAAAAGGTCTGGAGCATGTAGTATTGTTCTAGATTCATGAGTATTTACAAGGCATGAGTCCAGGAGATGATTGAAGTGCCTAGACCAATTTCCCAACCGCCCCAGAGCACTGTATGTTAACATAACTTGCACAAGGTCACAGAGTAAGAAAATGAAGCCTCAGGGAATCAAACCCTCTTCTACTGTAAGCAGCTTATTAACAGCTCATAGCCTTAATCCTATACACTAACTGCCAGGCAAGATCATATTTGTTGGGAATCATATTGTTAATCCTGTTGTAGTGATACTCTGTGTTATCAGAATCTTATATTGTCTCATGCAGTCAAAGTTTGCCACAAAATTGATAGTTCGCTTTAACTTCATTACTGTCTGTCACCACAGAGTTAGTATATTTAAGTTAGGTGGTGGGGGTCAATCCTCCTGCATTTTGTATTTGTAAAAATATGAAATAATATACATTTGTAAATTTTTATTTTGCTATTATGTAGAATTTCACTGTGTGATAATTAAGGTTGGAGTAATAGAAATATATTGCTTTGCTTTTTGTTGTACTGTTTTGGAAATGCTCGATTTCAAAAGACACATTTAGGTGGTGTTTCATTACTATGTACTGTGTCATTGGATTGCTGGCTGTAAGGTAGTGGGATGCAATCATAGCTCTCAACCTACCATCGACAAAATGAGGAACACTAGCTCTCATAATGTGGAACAAATGGGCAAAATGTGGAACATCTAATTATGGCTTAATAACAACTTCAACTAGGAAGCTCACAGCATGGTTAAATGTGCTATTTTATACTTATAAAAAGTTCTTTTGATGAATTAATATAATTCAGTACTGTTTGCCATGGATATCAGTTAAAAATATTTACACTAATACACTGAATGTATGACAGATCCTTTCAATGTATCTCGAAGGAACATGGGCATTTTAAGACTCAAAATGAGAAACATTCCTCATAATGAGGTACACTTGAGAGGTATGGATGCAATTATTTTAACTTAAGGACAAGTTATTTCTAAAAAAATGGAGTAAGAGGAGTCCTGGTAGCTAAAATAAAAGATCATTCAGCAACAAGAAGGAAATATTTTTTAATTAGTATGCAATCTGTATATAAACACTTTAACTTTAAAAACATATACACAGTTTGACTGTACATAAATATAAGTTACAATAGGAAAGAATGCTGAGAATATACACTCAAATCAGAAAAAAACAAAGTGTAACTAGGAATCCTGACTGAGGCGGAATGGCAAGAATGTGAGTGGAGGACTCAAAAAAGAAATTATGTTCTTACCATAACGTTCCATCTGTGTTGATCTTCATTCATTCATTACTGATGGGTATCAGTTCCGTCCTCAGAACAGTCAGCCATTATAACAAGCTCGCGCAAGCCAAAAAATTCTTGAGCTAAGCTTACTCATAGTGCCCCTCTCTCTATTACCTCAGATTGAGTTTGCCTGTAAGAAAGAAAGCAGAGGCTTTATCTGAGCAAAGTCCTTATCACAGAGCTTGGACCAAATCCGAACCTCCAGGAGTCTTTCGGAGGGGGTAGGAGGGTGGGATGTAATGAATGAATGAATATCAACAACATAGATGGAACGTTATGGTAAGAACATAACTTCTTGTTAATCTTCTTTCATTCATTAATTACTGATGGGACAGAGTCCCTAGCTACTTTATGTCCTGGGAGGCTCTATGGAAGGATATTCCTGAGCACCATTAAACCAAAGGATGCTCTCCCCCTGGAGACCAAGTCCAATTTGTAATGAGTGATAAAGGTATGAGGAATAGCCCATGTTGCTGCTGCATAAATGTCGTCCATGGAAGCTCTTGAATGGAAGGCAACAGATGTCGCAACTGATCTGGTTGTATGCGCTTTGACCTTAGATGGTAGAAGAACTTTCTTTTGTTGGTATATAAAGGAAATACAATCTCTCAGCCATTTAGCTAAAGTTGCTTTAGAAACAGATTTTCCCAATTTTGGTCCCAAGAAGGATACAAATAATTGGTCAGATTTCCGTAGTGATTTAGTCATGTCCAAGTTGAAACATAATTGTCTATGCACATCAAGCAAATGCAGGCATCATTCTCCTTTATTAGAAAACTTGGGAAAGAAGACTGCCAGGTCAATTGTTTGATTAATATCTGAAATAGCTTTGGGTAAGAAAGAGAGATTAGTCCGGAGTGATAGTCTGCCTTTATGGAAAACCATGCAAGTACTTTTTATGCGCAAAGCTTGTAGTTCAGATATTCGCCTTGCTGAGATAATAGCTATCAAGAATAGAGTTTTCCAGGATAGAAATTTCATATCGCAAGTGGTAGCAGGCTCAAAGGGAGGATGAGTTTGGGATTGTAAAACCAATGTCAAACTCCAAGGTTCGATTAGCTCTTTGAAGGGTGGTCTAATGTGTGTGACACCTTTCAAGAAGGTTTTACAGAGACGGTGAGATATCAAGGACAAGTCCTGGAAGCCAG
The DNA here is from genome assembly GCF_019279795.1 of Protopterus annectens. Classification (NCBI taxonomy): domain Eukaryota; kingdom Metazoa; phylum Chordata; order Ceratodontiformes; family Protopteridae; genus Protopterus; species Protopterus annectens. Next base: position 1,152,916,767 of record NC_056748.1, read on the forward strand.
TGTGAAAGTTTGAGATAGCCACCAGGTGTACTCCGATAGTGGAAGCTGCCGCTCCAGAATGGAAGAGGTTTGATAAATAGTTCAGTAAAGAATTCACTGGAGCCGAGAAGGGGTCAAGTCTTTTCTCTTGAGACCAAATTATGAATTTTCTCCATTTGCTAAGATAAAGTTTCCTGATTGATGGTTTGTGGGAAGCTAGAAGAATGTTTTGTACAGGGGAGAATAAATTATTCTGCCTGGCAATTACTGGAAGTGGAGGAACCAAGCTGCCAGCTTGAAACTCAATATGTTCGGATGATCAACCCTTGTGGGGTGCGATAGCAATTCTGGAGTTGGATCCAGAATCCACAGTTGGTGGAACAGGTGAGGCCAAAAGAAGGGAAACCAAACTTGTTGGGGCCCATAGGGAACAATGAGGATTACTGTGCTTCTTAACCGAAGAGCTTTCTTTAGGAACTGCAGGATCAGAGGAAGAGGGGGAGAGGCATAAAGAAGTCTCTTGGGCCAATTGTGTATTACAGCCTCCCTCGGGGACTCCCTCTGAGGGGGGATGAGGGCAGATTAGCTGCTGCATTTGTGGTTTGAGGGGATGCGACTAGATGGCAGCAAGGCTGGCCCCAGCAACTGAAGATCTTTGTCGTAATGACAGGGTTGAGGAAAGTACAGTTTTGTACCTACCATAAATGTAGATGTTCGAGTGCTAATACAGCTGCAGTCATAACAGATGGGTTCTCCTGCCATCAGGCGGGTCCTCGGTCGGCCGGATTCCAAAGTCTAGGTCCGGCGTCGGTTGTCGTCGCTTCTTCCCTGACATCAGTGCGACAGGGGTATAAAGGAACCAGCCAACGCCATTTTCTTCAGTTTTTTTTGCCCCAGATGTCAGGTGCCCCCAGAAGGAAGGCAATACATAAATTTGTGTAATAATGCAGTGCAATATAATCAAAATACAGTAGTTGCAAGCAAATACATCATAAATGAATACCCCAATCAGGTTGTATGAGGATGTGTTAGCCTATAGGCCTGTCCCAAGAGGGGAAGGAGGGAGGGAAACCTGGACTGCAGCTGTATTAGCACTCGAACACCTACATTTATGGTAGGTACAAAACTGTACTATGTTCATCGTGCATACAGCTGCAGTCATAACAGATGGGTAGAATCCCAAAACTAAGAAAGGGGTGGTAGGCACTAGGTGGAACTAGGAGGAGCCAAAATGCCCTGCAAGACTGCAGTGGCAAAGCCTGCTCTAGATTTGGAGTATAATGGTAGGTTGTAGTGCTTGGAAAAGGTATGCACAGAACTCCAAGTGGCTGCTTCCAAAATATCCTTGGTAGGAACTCCTCTGAGAAAGGCTGCAGAGGTGGCTGTGGCCCTGGTGGAATGAGTTCTAATGCCTGTAGGTACAGTTTTGCCATGAAAGGAATAGCAAAAACGTATGCAGTGGGCTATCCATTTTGAGATTGTTTGTTTGGAAATTGGCTTTCCTTGAGCTCCTACTGCATAGGCCACAAAGAGCTGTTCTGATTTTCTGAAAGGCTTTGTTCTGTCCAAATAATAACGCAGTTGTCTGTGGATGTCCAAGGAATGTAGTAATCTCTCCCCTTTGTTTTGAGGATTAGGATAAAAGGTAGGTAAATGTATGGCCTGATTTAAAGCTACCCTGGATACCACTTTAGGCATAAAGGACGGGTTGGTTCATAAGGAAACTCTGTCCTGATGGAAGATGATAAAGGCTGGACAGCCATGAGAGCCTGTAGTTCAAACTCTACGAGCTGAGGTGATAGCCAGAAGGAAAGCTGTTTTCCAGGACAAATATTGCAAATCTGATGAGGCAGCTGGCTCAAAGGGAGGCAAGGTCAGTTTTTCCAGAATGAAATTAAGATCCCAAGCAGGTATTGGTTGTTTCCTTGGAGGTCTTAAATTCTTAGCCCCTCTGAGGAACTGTCTTAAGAGAGGGTGACAGAATAAAGGTGGATCAGTGTTGTATTCTGCAGAAATGGCTGAGGCATGGATTTTGATGGAGGAGAAAGAAAGTCCACTGCTTAGCAGTTCAGCCAAATATTGTAGTATGTGAGGTAAATTCAGTTTTCCAGGATCCTGGCCCTTTTTCTCATTCCAGACACAAAAACGTTTCCATTTTGCGGAGTAAGCTTTTCTAGTTGATGGCCTTCTGGCCTCCAAAATGATATCCTGCACCTTCTTGGAGAGTAGGGCCTGTTGTGATGCTAAGGAATCTTCCATGCGGCTAGATTGAGTGTTTTTAGCTGGCTGTGAAGAGTTTTGAAGCTGTGCTGAGTCAGAAGAAGAGGCATTAGAGGCAGGGTCCATGGTGGGGAATGCGTCAGGCTCCTCAGGAGTGGGTACCAGTGTTGCCTTGGCCAGTCCGGAGCAATGAGAATCATCTTTGGTCTGTCTGCTCTGGTCTTCAATAGAACTTTGGGCAGCAGAGGAAGAGGTGGGAAGGCATAAACTGTCATTGATGTCCAACTGAAAGAGAGAGCGTCCACTCTCCAGGCCTTTGGATGGAAGATCCTTGAGCAGAATTTTGTCAATTGATGATTTTTGTGGGAGGCAAAGAGATCTATGTCTGGCCTTCCCCATTCTTGGATTATTTCTGTAAAAACTTTTGGATGCAATTTCCATTCGTGTGGATCTGTCATATTCCTGCTTAGGTTGTCTGCCAGCGTGTTTTCCTTGCCTGGCAAGTACTGTGCTTGTAGTTCCATTTGTAATTCCATGGCCATGTTCCAAAGTGACATGGCCAGTCTGCATAGGGAGTAAGAATGTGTTCCTCCCTGTTTGTTTATGTACCACATAACTGTGGTGTTGTCCGTTCTCATCAATAGTTGACCTGGTTGTAGAAGGTCCTTGAAAGCTATAATAGCATTTATTACTGCTAGCATTTCTTTTTGGTTGATGTGCAGGTGCTTTTCTTTTGGGGACCATTTGCCCTGAATGCACCGATCTGTCATGTGCGCCCCCCAGGCGTAGTCCGAGGCGTCTGTTGTGATGACTTGATTTGCTTGAGGCTTGCTGAATGGAAGACCTGTGTTTGTTTGACATGCTTGAGCCCACCACAGAAATTCCTTTTGCAGACATGGAATTAGTGGTATTATTGTTTCCAAACTGTGGCTGTGTTGAGACCATATGTTTTTCAGGTACCATTGTAGTTTCCTCATATGCAGCCTTGCACATGGGATTAGTAAGATGCAAGATGCCATGAATCCCAGAGCCTGCAGGATTTTCCTTGCAGTCAGCCTGGTGTAATTTGCTAGTGTTCTGAAGTATTGAATTAGTTGCCCCTGCTTCTCTGGCGTGAGGTAGGCCATCTGGGTGTTCGTGTCCAAATTGGCACCCAGGAAAATTATCTTCCGAGAGGGTATCAGCCTTGATTTCTTTTTGTTGACTGTGTATCCCAGAGAGTTCAATAACATTATTACATAAGCCAGATGTTTAAGAAGAATGTGCTTGCTGTCCGCTTGGATCAGGCAGTCGTCCAAATAGGGGTATATTTGTATCCCTTGAAGTCTGCAGTAGGCAATTACTGATGCCAGGCATTTCGTGAATACTCTGGGTGCAGTAGATAAGCCAAAGGGTAATGCAGAGAACTGATAATGGGTTGAACCTGCAAGAAATCTGAGGTACCTTCTGCAATTTTGTCTGATTGGGACATGCAGGTATGCCTCCTTGAGGTCCAATGTTACCAGCCAAGACTCCTTGCCCAGCATGGGAAGAAGTTGCTGTAGAGTGAGCATCTTGAATTTTGGTACGAGTAGAAATGTGTTTAGGATGGATAGGTCCAAAATAGGTCTCCAATCTTTTCCCTTTCTTGGCACCAGAAATAGCCTGGAATAAAAACCTTGACCTTGTTCGGGCGTAGGTACCTCTTGAATAGCTTTCATGTTTATGAGCTCTGTAATTTGCCTTTGTGCCTCTGCCCTTTGATTGTGTGGCAGGTTTGGCATGCCTCTCATTTTTGGAAGGGTGTGAAAATGGAATTTGTAGCCTCTGTTTATAATGTCCAGGATCCATTTGTCCTTTGTGACAATATGCCAATTTTTTGAAAATAATGCCAGCTTTCCTCCTAAGGGGGCTGCCATTTGAGACCTGGTTCGCATGCAAAGGGGAAAGTCATTGGGTTTGCTTTCTGAAAGACTGCGAGTTGTCCTCACCACCTCTTTGTGTAGGAGCTTGCCATTGTCTGCCTCAAACGATCCTTGGGATTGTCCTCTGCCCCTCGGGCGCCTGTATCTGCCTCTTTGGGGTCTGTCTGTGGCAGGAAAGGACCAGTTTTTGGAAGGCCAATTTCTACTAAAACGTGGGGGTTGAACCTGTAGAAATTCTTTCACAGTTTGCATTGATTTAGCCTTTTCCTCCATTTTCCTTAATACCTCCTCAGCATTAGCTCCAAATAGTACATCCTTTTGAAGAGGGGCGTCTAGTAACTTAGCTTTGACATGATCAGGCAAGGCTTGTTCCTTGAGCCAGGCATGCCTACGTATGACTGATCCTGTAACAGCAGCTCTACATGAGGCCTCTAGAGCATCAGAACCACATTGTAAGGTATGCTTACCCACTTGTTCTGCACTATGCATCAAATCCTGCAACTCCTTCAAGTCTGGTTGTTCAGGTTGTGACATTTTACTTTTCAATTGTGATAACAAAAACTGTTGGTATTTTAGCATATGAAACTGACAGTTTAAGGCCCTCATGGATAAGGTAGCCGAGGTATATACCTTTTTTCCCCACCTTTCTAAGGATCTGGAATTTCTCTCGGAAGGCAATGGATTTTTAGCAATGGAGGCCTTAACTCCCTTGGGGCCCTGTGAGATGGTTTCTGGGACAGCAGCATGGCTTTTGTATAGAAATTGGTGAGAGTCAGGAACCCTGTAGTACCTGTCAGGCTTAACTGGAGCTGGAGGTAGAGAGTCCGGGTTAAGGCAGGCCTCCGAGTAAACATAATCTAGGATGTCCAAGACAGGAGGTATAGCCAGAGGCCTGTGCTGAGGTAGCAAAAGAAATTCCCTAAGCCTTTTCTTGGAATCTGAATAATCTTGGCCTTCCCAGTGGAAGTGTTCCCTTAATGTATGCAAAGTTTCCCCAAATGAGTAATCCTCAGGGGGGGGGGGATACAGAATGGATGGACTCCTCCGCATCAGAGTCTTCAAAAGGGGAGTAAGAATGTTCCTGATCATCAGAGTGCTCTGAAATAATGGAGCCCTGATCAGAGGGGGAATCTTCCTCCACTCTGGGCCTTTTGTCCGGTGGGGGCTGAGAACCTCTGATAAGAGTAATTAAATCCTCAGCCATTTTAAGCATCTGTTTCTTAGGCATGGGGGCTGGAGATGGGCCCTGTGCAGCTGGTCTCTTAGAGTGCATGGTTGCTTTAGACTTTGTGAAAGCCTTGATGGAGAAAGAAGAGGAAGGTCTGAAGACACCTTGAGTGGAGGTGGACCTGTCCACATTCTGAGTTTCAACGCCAAGAGTGGCTTCGGTATCTGTAGTCGGGGTGTGGGCCGAGGAGCCTGTGACCTCGGGCACAGGAGACACCGTCAAAGAAGTGTCGTCGGTAATCAGGGGCTGTGTAGGCGCCTTGCTGAGAACCGGACCACGTGTAGTCGGCTTTGGCATGGTGTCGGTAGAGGCCGCGGACCTCGTGTGTCGGTCCTTGTCTTTGCGTTTTTTAGGCAAAACTGGAGTCGGAGTATCCAATGACATAGTATAGTTAAATGCTTTCCCAAAATAATGCTGGGCGAACTCCGCCCGACGCTTAATAGTGCGTTTGTTGAATGTAGCACAAAAGTGACAGACCGAGACGTAATGGTCTGGGCCTAAACAAGGTATACAGAGGGAATGGAAATCCTTATGCGGTATTTGCTTCCCACAAGAAATACAATTATTAACTTTGTCTGACATCGGTCTGAGGCAAGAAAAGTTTCCCCAACGGGGTACTTAGCTTTTAAGAAGACTTCGGTTTCCAAATTTTCGTAATCTCAGGAGCTGGCCGACCGGCACTTGCGAACTGCTTCTGCTTCGGGCACCGCACGGCAAGAAAGACTGAAGAAAATGGTGTCGGCTGGTTCCTTTATACCCCTGTCGCACTGACATCAGGGAAGAAGCGACGACAACCGACGCCGGACCTAGACTTTGGAATCTGGCCGACCGAGGACCCGCCTGACGGCAGGAGAACCCATCTGTTATGACTGCAGCTGTATGCACGATGAACATCCACTCTTGAGGCAGGAGAATGCATCTGCTCAGCTTGTCTACAATTACGTTGGAATCCCCGGGAATGTGCACTGCTGTGAGAAAGTAATTGGAAGATATCGCCCATTGCCAAATTCTCATGGCTTCTCAACACAACAGATTGGATTTGGTTTCCCTTTGTTTGTTGATATACCAGACTACAGACATGTTGTCCAACTGGATAGCAATTGTCCCTGATGGGAGGACAGATTGGAATATTTGCAACACAAGAAGCACTGTCCTCAGTTCTAGAACACTGATATGCAGGTTGGCCTCCATGGGGGACAAAGTGCCTTGGACTCTCTTTCCCTGGAAATACCCACCCACCCCATCCAGGAAGCATCCATGGTCACTATGGCCTTGGGCTGAGTGGGGTAGAAGAAATGACTCCATTGGTCTTTTTCTAGTTTCAGTCACCAAATTAGTCTTGTTTGCATCAATTTGTTATGCGGATCTGAAAGGACATAGGATGAGTTAGAGGGGACCACTGTGCTGCTAAGAGCTATTGTAGGAGTCTCATGTGTAGTCTTGCTAGGGGAACTATAGTAATCGATGCTGTCATTGATCCTAGTAGCTGATGGACTGCACGAGCTGAAACCTTGTCCTGAGAGAGTATCATCTGAAGATGAGACCTTAGTCTTTGTAACCTGTGAAGTGGAAGGGCGACTAGGTAAGATTGAGTGTCAAAAGTTGCTCCTATGAATTCCAGATTTTGAGTAGGAGTCATTTTGGACTTTTCTTCATTTATTGAGATCCCTAAGGATCTTGCTAGCTTTAGGGTGTAATGTAAGGCTGTAATCAGCAGATGATTGAAAGGTGTGGTAATTAGCCAATCATCTAAATATGGAAACACCTGGAATCCTTGCAGTCTCAAGTGAGCTGTTACCACTGCCATGCATTTGGTGAACACTCTGGGGGCCATAGAGAGACCAAAGGGCAGCACTCAGAATTGGAAGTGATTGGCTCCCAGCCAGAAGCAGAGGAATCTCCTGGAGCGTTTGTCCATTCTTATGTGGTAATATGCATCCTGGAGATCTATCGAGTATATCCAATCATCTTTCTCCAGAAACAGAAGGATAGACTGAACTGTGACCATCCAGAATTTTGTCTGTCTGACAAACTTGTTTAGGATGCTGAAGTCCAAAATTGGCCTCCAGTCCCTTTTTTTGGCACTAAAAAGAACCTTGAGTAAAATTCAGATTCTATCTGGTCTGGTGGGACTGTTTGGGTGACTCTTTTTAGAAGCAGCTTTTGTATTTCTTGAGCTGCAGCTTCCCATTGACTGGGTGGGACATCAGGAATTTGCTTTTGCAGCTTCGGGAAAGAATCGAAAGGGATGTGTTAACCTCTGGTAATTATCGTCTGCACCCAAGAATATGTTGTTATGGATTGCCAGGCAAGGTGGTGCAGAGAGAATCATTCCCGACTGCTTCCAGAGGTAAGCAATCAGGCCGCTCTTTAGAAGCGCTGATAGAGCTGTCCAGAGAAAGAGTCAAAAGATCCCTGATTGCATTGACCCCCTCTGCCTCTGGAGGGGTGTCTTCCTGATGAGTTCACCCCTCTACCCCGGGGGAGGGGACTCGCCACATCTGTCGCGGAAAGGACCTTGGGCTTTCTGGTACCACATCTTTCTACTCCTCTGATTCCTAGAAAAGGATCGTTGGGGGGGGGGGGTGGAAAAACTCATACCCATAGCAGACAGGGTCTTGCCATCCTTTTCACACCTGACTAATGTGTCTTCTACCTTTGGGCCAAAAAGAGAGGAAGCTTCCATGGAAACATTGACAAAGGAACACTTAAAACGGTCCGTAAAATCACATAGGTGCATCCAGACGTGATGTCTCATGACAATGCCTGCACCCGCTGCTCTAGCCTCCCCTTTGGTAGTTTGACAAATCAAACGCATGGACAAGTTAGATATAGTCTTCAGGGTGGCAAGCTGTGAGGCATCTTTTTCATGTACCTCATCAGATACTGCTCCCACTTGTGTTTCCGAGAATTCCGTGATCAGGTCTCTCTGGAGACGGGTAAAATGTGCCAAATAATTCAAGGACTGAATGGCAAAGGTCGATGAAGCATATACCTGCTTCCCTAACCTGTCCATCACCCGAGACTCCCTGTTTGGGGGAATGGATAGTAGGACTCTCCTCGGTGAGTTCTTTCCTAGTGGCCGCCACCACCACCACCATAGCATCTACTGGTAAGCCTTTGGACCAATGGGGATGATCCTCTGGAGGGGAAAGAATTTTGTCTGGTCTCCGGGGAATAGGTTCAACAGTGTCAGGATTCCTCCAAGTGCTGCACGATGAGCTGAACTAGATCATCTGCAGGCGGGGTCACCCAGGAAGTTGAGGGTTGAGCACAGAAAGCCTGCAAGAATACATACTCCTCAGAGGAAAGGCTGGTGGGCTTCCAGTTTCACCGCTGCTTTAAAATTTCTAGTATGTCTAAGGAGACATCTTCAGGGGGTAACCATGGGGACCCTTCCTCCTCATCATAATCTGTATCTTCAGTAAGGGATTCTTCAGGGGAATCCACGTGCTTCCTCTTGCATGATCTCTTATGAGGTACCTCCTCAGTGGGGGCATATGAAGAGGATTCTGAAGAGTGGGTGCCCTGTGAAAGGGTATCTCGAGGTTCCCGTGCTCGATGTCCCAGAGTAGTGGACTGTGTCAGCTGTGGTTCAGAGGACATGTATATGTGGCATTCTGGTGCCAAAGGAACCAGCTGCGAGCCTGTTGAGGCAAGTGCCCTCTCCATCACCTGGAAAGCAGGCCCACCTGAAGAGGAATGGGAGTCCGGAACCAAGAAAGACAACCTTGGAACCGGGGGTCATACCCCTCTCTGATGTGCCCATCCCCAGGGAAGGAGCCACAAGAGGACTCTGTACCATTAAGACAACTGGAACCATAGTGGATAGCGCCATAGAAAAAATAGGAGCCATACTAGTGGTCACAGTGCCAACAGACCAGTCATGATCCCGAGGATAGGTTGGCTCCAATAGAGTTGAGGACCCAGGGTAGGTTCCAGAACCATGGGAAGATCTATCAATGGAACCAAAGAAGCTGGAACCAGGATAGGCATAGGTGTTGAGGGCTCCAATACCTCCAAGGAGGTCGAAGGAGGAATATATGTTGGGAGTCTGTAGAGAAAATTCCTCGGCTCCTAGTGGGAGGGAGGATTTAGAAGGAGTTGGAATTCCTCTGGCCGCCAGGAGCAGATCCATAAGTCTCACTACGTCGAGTTCTGAAAGGCTCCTGGAGGAGCAGGTTGACATCCCAGATGGAGAATCAGGGTGTTCTAGAAAAGGACTCAATTGTTGTCCAAAAAGGGATCTACCATTGGGGAGTATCAGGTCTGAGGTAAGATTTCACCCTTCTGCTCTGTGGTCAAAGGACCAGTAGGTTGTGCAGGGGGGTATTGACCTGAATTGGAGAGACTATTTTTGTGCTGAGATGGGCATTGGTACCATAGTAGAGGTTGATAACATAGGAATTGAAGTCTTGGATGGTTTCGTAATCGAGGATGGCAACATAGAAGGGTTAGAGGCACCGGTGCCGAGGATGGCACCGTAGAAGGGGTTTGATGCCCCTGTGCCAAGATTGCAGAAGTCAATTTAGAATGTTTTGCCTATGGTTCCATGGGGGACTTAACAGATTTAGTCTCACTGGTAATGTGGAGAGGAAGGTACAAATTGACTCCTGTTTTTATGTTCCTTCTTAGGAGTGGTTGAGCCCTCCGCCTCAGATAGAACCTCTGAGAAAGGAGTTTTTAGGAGATCTTTCAATATTAATTTATTCTTCCTCTCAATCAAAGTGCAGGTGCTACAGCCCTTACATAAGTAGCATGAGGGTTGAACTTTCAAGTGCTGTACCCAGAGACAATAAACAGAGGACAACCATCCATCAGAATTTGGCATTTTCTTGCCACACATTGCATTGCTTAAAGCCTGTTGTCCCCTTCTTATCAGCCATTATCAACAATTCAAGTAACAAGTCAGCAATGAAGAAAAGGCCCTGTCAGAATAACAGCATACAAAACAGACACACACACACAGTCAAGAAAAGGAAGGACTGATTTTTTTTTTTTATTAAAAACAATGGTAATGAAGAAATACCCAACAGGTAAAGGGAAGGAAATGAGAGAGAAGGGGGGGGATACCATCAGTGGTATTAGAGATTACCACAGAGGTAAGGAAGGCCTCTACCAGCAATGGTACAAAGAAATACCGACATTTTGTAAAGAAACAGAAAAAGAGTCACTCAACAGGTAGCAAGGGTAAGCAAACTACAAATGGCTAATATTAATGTAGAAAAATCTCACAGTAGAGAAAAATTATCTAAGTTTAAATATAAATTCTAAACCACTTAACTTGAGAGCTGGCCTGATGCACCATGATACTCAACACAGCAAACGAGATCTAGGGTGATAGAGAGAGGAGCACTACGGATAAGCTTAGCTTGAGAGCTTTTTGGCTGGTGCAAGTTTGTTATAACGGCTGACTCAGTTCTGAGGACGGAACCAATACCCACCAGTAATGAATGAATGAAGATTAACAACATCAGATCTGAAGGTTATACTACTATTGACAACCTAAGACTGTTTAGAATTATTGGATATATAGCTGTATAATTAGGAAAACAATTGGAAAATAAATGGAACAGACAGCCATCAGTATACTGAAATATAAATATATTATGGTAAGGCTGGAGCACAATGTGAAAAACTTCATATGTTCATGGTATACAGAGGGCTTCCTATTGAAATGTTGGCACTCAAAATGCCACGTGCCGACGAGCTGAAAAAAAAAGTATATCTATGAGAAGAGTCATCACTCCTCTCCTTTAAATTTCTTTTTTAGCAAGGGAGCAAGGGCTCCACATTCCCCAAACTTAAATATACCAACGCAGAGATTGCCATACCTCAGAGAAAAGGGAATATTGTGAGAAATGACCATCTTGCATTTAGTATATGTATGTTTTTTTCAGTCATTCAGTCACTCTATAGTGGGTTCTGACATTTTAAATGGTTATCTTACACAGGAAACCTGTCATTTGGCCAAGAATAAAATTTCTTCAACTTTCATATCATTAATTTCATAACATCAAGTCTTCTTTAGCAGAATGTAGTTTATAATATACAAACTGCAAGCCTGCTGCATTTTGAGAGCTCCTAGGCTCAGTGATCATGGAATTGGTATATACAGATTCACAGGGGTAAAGGGACACATTCCTCGTATATGGAGAGCAAAGAACCTGTCTCCTCCAAAAACATTTGCTGTTTTTCATGTCAGATTTGTAAAATTTTATTTATTTATATTTGTTTGCCATTTATCTATTTACAAAGCATGTGATTCTCATATCAAGAATTTGGAAGACATTGCAGGTTTTGTGCATAATCATGTAGAATCCAGGACAGTTATTGTATCGAGTGACTTTAGTTTTTATTTTATCTGCTAACAATGGTAGAATACTGATCCACCTGCACCTTTTCTTGTTCAACCCAAGGATACAGAAGTTGAGGAAGACAAATTTCATACCATCACAGCAGATATGGAAAAAAAAAGAAGTTATGTATTACTATAACATTCCATCTGCATTGTTGATCTTTACTAATCCTTGACAGTGGCCTCAGTTCTGAGCCTCAGACCCAACTCAGCTGTTATTCCAGCTCGCGCTTTCCAAAAACTCTCGAGCTAGGCTCTACCCATACTACTCCTCACCATATTACTTCAGATTGAGTTTGCCTACAATGGTGACAGACAAGAAGTAATAGATACTAGACCATATCTGTGTCCCTATTATGAAGCCAGTATTTGGAAATATTCGGCCCACCAAGAGTTGTAAGGCATGGGGAAGGAGGAAGGGAATGTCAAGGATTAGTGAAGCTCGAGAACACAGATGGAATGTTATGGTAAGACATAATTTCTTTATCTGAAGTTGTCAATCTTCACATAGTCCTTGACTATGGGACAGAGTCCCTAGCTACCTGAATCTTGGGAGGTCTCATGGAAGAATATTCCTGAGCACCATCGAGCCGAATGATGCACATCCCCTAGAGACCTGGTCCAGTTTGTAATGAGTAATAAAGGTAGGAGGAGATGCCCATGTAGCTGCTCCACAAATATCATCTAAGGAAGCTCTGGCATGAAAAACTGCAGAAGCTGCTACAGCTCTCATTGAATGAACTTTTACAGGACATGGTAGGTGGCTTCCCTTTTTATTGTAAACAAAAGTGATACGGTCCTCAAGCCATTTTGCCAAGGTAACCTTAGATACTGGATTACCTAAAGAGAGTGTAGAAAAGGCAATAAACAGTTGGTCGGATTTTCTGATGCCCTTTGTTCTGTGAAGGTAAAAATGTAATTTTCTGTATACGTCTAGTAAGTGTAGACAGTACTCTCCCTTGTTGGAAAAATTAGGAAAAAAGACTGGGAGATGTAAGGTCTGATTGATATTTGAGTCTGAAACAACCTTTGGCAAAAAGGAAGGATTTGTCCTGAGGGAGAACCTGTCCTTGTGAAATATCAGATAGGGAGGTTTGCAAGACAAGGCTTGACTTTCCGATATTCTCTTGGCCGAAGTGACAGCTATCAAAAATAAGGTTTTCCAGGATCATAAATTTAAGTCACAAGTTGCTGAAGGTTCAAAAGGGGAAGAAATGAGAGACTGCAGTACCAAATGCAAATCCCATGGAGCAGACAGTTCTTTAGATGGAGGCCTGAGCATTAAGGTTCCTTTCAAAAAGGCTTTACAAAGTTTATGTGACATAAGTGATGAACTGTTGAAACCATTATGGAAGTTAGATATCGCAGCAAGATGCATCCAAATGGTAGAAGCTGATGAGCCAGACTCATAGAGTAAGGTTAAGATGTCTAAAACTTTGTCTACAGGTGCTGCATACAGGTCAATATTACATTCAAGTGACCATTTAGTGAATTGTATCCATTTCTTATGATACAATTTTCTAGTTGAAGGCTTGTGGTGGGCCAGAATGATACGTCGGACTGGGTAAGTGAGGGAGGAATGCCTGACAATCATGGAAACTGGAGAAGCCATGCAGTGAGCTTGAGATGCTGAAGATTCAGATGAACCTTTCCCTCCAGGTGGGACAATAGGTCTGGAGCTGGGTCCAGTATCCGGGGTTTCCGTAGTAGATGAGGCCAATGGAAGGGAAACCAGACTTGTCGAGGCCAGAACAAGGCAATGAGGATTATTCTGTTCTTCGACCTGTTGGCCTTCCTTTAGAAACTGACATATTAGAGGAGTTGGGGAAGCGTACAGTAGACCGCGGGGACAATCGTGAAGGACAGCGTCTCTGGGTGACTCTCCCAGGGGGGGATTAGGGCAAAGTAACTGCTGCACTTGTTATTCAGAGGGGATGCAAATAGATCACAGCAAGGTTGGCCCCAGTGGCAGAAAATCTTTTCTGCCACCAGTGGATTGAGAGACCACTTGTGAGGCATGAGGATGGTTCTGCTCAACTTGTCCGCAATCACGTTGGAGCTCCCAAGAGTGTGCATTGCTGTTAGAAAGCTGTTGGAGGAAATCACCTATTGCTATACTCTGAGAGCTTCTCAACAAAGAGGGTAGAATCTGGTTCCCCCTTGTTTGTGATATACCAAACTACAAACATGTTATCTGTTTGAATTGCAATTGTTCCGAAGGGGATGGTATCTTGAAATGCTTGCAATGCTAACAGCACTCCCCTCATCTCTAGAGCGTTGATATGCAAGTTGGTATCTTGCTGGAACCAAGTGCTTTGGATTGTCTTTTCCAGAAAATGTGCCCCCTCCAACCTATCTGGGATGGGACCGTGGTCACTATGGCTTGGGGTTGAGGAGGAAAAAAGGGGACAGCCCGACAAGATTTCACTGGAATGGAGCCACCAACTCAGGTCTTCTTTGCAACAATTGCTGATCAAAATTAGATGGGACATTGGCTGATTCAACAAGGACCACTGAGAGAGACCAGAAGCCATTGAACAATTTGCATGTGATATCTGGCCAAGGGAACTAGAGTGATAGAGGCTGCCATTGACACCAGAACCTGTAGGATGAGTCTTGCTGCTTCTTTTTTGTTTGGAATGATCTGGGTTACTTGTGACCTGATCCTTTGGAGCCTTTCTAGGGGACGTGATGCAAAGCCGGTGACTGTGTCTAGCATAGCACCAGTGAATTCCAGTTGTTGTGATGGTTCTAGATGGGATTTTTCATAGTTTACAGTAATTCCTAAGATGGAACAAAGATGAAGAGTGTAAGCTCGTACCTATATGAGTTGATGCCTGGTGGGAGTGGTAAGGAGCCAGTCGGCTAGATATGGAAATACTCTGAATCCTAGCAGCCTGAGATGTGCTGCTATCACTGCCATGCATTTGGTAAACACCCTGGGGGCTGTGGTGAGACCAAAGGGCAATGCTCTGAACTGATAATGACTGGCTCCCAGCTGGAAGCGCAGGAATCTTCAGGAGCACTTGTCCATTTTTATGTGGTAATATTCATCCTGAAGATCTATTCAGCACATCTAGTTATCTTTTGTCAAAAATGGAAGTATTGACTGTACCGAGACCATCCAGAATTTGGTTTATTGAACTGATTTGTTCCAAAATTGGTCTCCAGTCCCCTGTTTTCTTTGGCACTAAAAAGAACCTTGAGTAAATTCTGGATCCTCTCTGGTCTGGTGGGACTGCTTGGATGACTCTTTTATCGAGCAGTTTTTGAATTTCTAAGACTACTGCTTCCCTGTTACTGGGTGGAACGTCTGGGAATCTTTTTGGTTTCATTGAAAAGGGAATGTTGTAACCTCTGGAAATTATGCCCTGCATCCATTTGTCTTTTATCACTTCTAGCCAGGCAGATTGGTGCAGGGATAATCATCCCCCAACTGCCTCCAGAGGAAGGCAATCGGGCCTCCTCTCAGGAGTGATAGTAGGAGTTACCAGAGAAAGAATCTCTGGACCCCTGGTTCTGCAGGCCACGTCTGCCTCTTGGACAGCATCTTCCATTATTACTTCCCCCTCTGCCCCAGGGGAAGTCAATGCCACATGAGTCTTGGAAAGGGCCTTGGGTCTTTTTGAACCACAGCCTCCCACTTCTCTGGTTCCTAGAGTTGGGCCATTGAGGAGTGAAGAAACATACGCCCATGGCAAAAATGGTCTTCTCATCCTTCTCACATCTGGCTAGAGTCTTTTTAACCTTGGGGCCAAACAGGGATGATCCGTCAAAAGGAGCATTGATGAAAGAAGATTTAAATGGCTCCACAAAGTCACATAAGTGCATCCAGGCATGTCTCCTAATGGCTATGCCTGAACCTGCTGCTCTTGTCATCCCCTCAGCTGCATGAGCAATTAGCCTCATGGATGAATTGGAAATCAATTCAAGGATGGCAAGCTGAGAAGCAACCTTTTTTTGGACCCCTTCAGCTACTGCTCTTGTAAGAGTATCTGAAAGTTCTTTAATCAGATCTCTCTGAAACCTGGTAAAATGTGCCATATAATTCAAGGACCACGCTTCCCAAACCTATCCATAGTCCTAGACTCCTTGTTAGGAGGATGGATAGTTGGATTTTTCAGCTAATTAGTTTTTGTGGCTGCAGCTACTACCATGGCATCTACAAGAATACCCTTGGCCCGGATTTACTCATCTTTTGGGGCAGAGAAAATCCAGTCAGGTCTTTTAGGGATTGGCTCAAGAGTCAGGAATATTCCAGGCCCACTGGGCGATAAGTCTAATAAGATCATCAGTGGGCAGAGAGATCCAAGAGGTAGAGGGCTGGGTGCAAAAAGCCTCTAGGTATACTGATTCCTCTGATGAAGGTTGGATGGTAGTCCAGCCACCCCTCTGTTTCAGGATTTCAAGGATGTCGCCGAAGGCAACATCTTCAGGGGGTGACTTTGGGAAACATTTCCCTTCATCAAGATCAGTATCCTCTGTGAAGGACTCTTCAGGGGAGTCCAAGTGCTTTCTCTTGCACTTTTTTTTTTTTTGACGGTACCTCTTTGGTGGGATGCTCTGGAAAGGTATCCAAAGATGATATAACCTGTGTGGTTCACTCCTGAGACTTTTGTGCCCTCTGTCCCAGGGAAGAGACTGGAGGAAGCTGCAGTGGACAGATTATTTGGCCTGACAGGGAAGCTATAGACTTTTTTTCCACAATGGACAAGACTCTCTCCATAGCCTGGAAGTCAGCTCCCCCTCCCCATAGAGGGATGGGAGCCTGGAACCGCAAAAGACTCTTTCAGAACTGTGGTCCCACCCCATACTGAGGAAGCCTCTTCAAAAGCAGAAGCCAGGGTCGAACTTACATATGTCAAGACCCCAAGGGACATGGAGGGCTCCAAAAGAATCGAAGTCGAACCCTGCCCCTCAGAACCAGCAATGAAGCCTCATACCAGAAGAGAGTTCTGACTGGTACTAAAACAGTCAAAGCCGGGATGGTCAGTACCAGGGGCTCTGAAAACTCGGCTGAAGTTGAAGAAGGAATGTGCATGGGTGTAGAAGAAGGGAAGGTTCCAGAGCTAACCAGGCTAGGAACCAAAGATGGAGGTGATCTCCTCCCAATCAGGAGCTGGTCAACCAGTCTCATAATGTCTGACTCCAACAGGCTCTTAATGGACTGAATAGAAGAGGCTGTTGGAGACCTTGGTGGCCGTCTCTCCAAAAATGAAGTCAGAGGATGGTCCACGAATGGGTCGATCGAGGCCTTGGTAAAACTATCATCTGAGAGTCCTTTGGTACCAACTGCTCCTTCGGTGCTGAAGGGAGGATTGTCTGCACCTATACCCAAGCTGAAGAGGATGGTGTCGAGGAAAGAGTATCTTTTCCCACTCATGTCAAGGAGACAGTCGGCACCATGGGAGACTTAGCCAATTTTGAAGGTTGTTCCAAGGAGGCTGTTGGAACCAAATGAGTACAGTTTTAGAAGAGGAAGATGAACAGGAGAAGAGCTGGCTTCTGTTTTGGGACCAGAGATAGCCTCTTCAAACTCAGATTTGAGAAGTCCTTTAAGTATGACCTTATTTTTGCGCTCTGTCAGGGTTCTAGCAGAAAATCCGTAAGAGATGGCACAATCTTCCTGAAGACGGACAGCACCAAGACAATAAACACAAAATGTGTGCCCCATCTGAATATGGCATTTTCCTTTCACACTTTTGACACCTCTTGAAACCGGAAATGCCTTTAGAGGGTTTGTCAGCCATGAGAGAAGCAAAGGCCACCTGACACACACACAAATGCACACATGCAGTCACAGATTAACAAGAAAGATTTTTTTTAATGTAATAGGAAAGGAAGAAGGGAAATTACCAACAATGGTAAAGAAGGTTACCTGAACATAAAGGGGATAAGTACTAATGATGGTACTTAATAGTAAAAGAGAGGAAAAGAGTCACATACTCACACACACCTAATGAAATACAGAGGAGCAGGTAGATAAAAAATAGAGTAAAGAAAATAATTTAAAGGTAGATATTAGGGAAAAAAACTAGCTTACAGCTAGATGAAAAGCCAAGGCTTGAGAGGTTGGTTGACCTCGTTGGGAACTAAGAAGCAGCAAATGAGATTTGAGTTAAATTAGTGAGGAGCATTATGGGTAGAGCCTAGCTCGAGAGTTTTTGGAAGGTGCAAGCTGGAATAACGCCTGAGTTGGTACCGATGCTTGGAACCGAGCCCACAGTTAAGAAGTATATGAAGACTGACAATATCAGATTGAATGTTTAGACAAATAAACATGAAGTATACATTACTCTTCAGTACACTAAAATAAAGTAGCTCCAAGCAGGCAAATTCCAACAAAACTCACTGCCTCAAAGAAATCATGGAAAACACTGTTTACTAAAAAGAAGTAAAACACAGAGTACCACAAACCATAACACAGTTTAAGATATATAAAGTTTATATTTAAGAAGAATTTGTAATGAAAAATCCAAGATGGCCGCACATTGAGTAATAGCTTAACTCTAGCTGTCCCAGTGTGAAAAGCCAGTAGACTTTTGTGTTTACTGGTAAATTTTAGTGACTGGATAGTAAGTGTACTATCTGGATGCCAGGAAAAAAAGAAATACAGAGCACATGGAAAAAATCAGCTACGAAAACTGAGGAAGAAACACTGACTCGGGAAAGTTCTACAGCTGTTCAGCAAAAAGCAATGCAATCTACAGACATGTCTTCCAGTAACCCACAGGAAGATATAAGACAACTGCACACAGACCTGGTTAAAATAAATGAAACACTGATGGAGTATATCAACACAAACAAGAAAATGGAAGAAGCTTAAACAGATATTCACATGAGGTGATACAGCTGCAATGAAGAAAAGGCTGGCTGAATAAGAGACTGCTTAGGAAGAGATGTTTTAAAAAAAATAGAATTAGAAGGCAGAGTACATAGGGAAAACCTGAGATTTTAAGCTATACCAGAGAGGCTGGAAGGAACAGACTGCATTAATTTTGTGAAAGCACAAATAAGAAGCTGGACTGGTATTCCACAGTGAGAGATATTACTTGAAAGGGCACATTGTATGTATGTGCCAGACCTGGCTATGAGAAAGCAACCTAGACCTTTAATAGTAAAGAAGAAATCCTACTAGCAGGAGTTGATTCTAACAAAACTGTGGCAGAAGGACAAAATACTAAAAGTGGAATACAGCAGGGTGTTTGTGGATGATTACTCATTGTACACCAGGCAGAAACAGATTAATTACACTATTCAGGGAATGTCGAGACACAGGTTTGAGATTCAAACTACTGTACCCAGCTGTCTTCAAAGTATTCTTCCCTGGAGGGAAAAAAATCAAAGTACATGCTAAGGAGCAAATACAAGCATTTGTCCAACAAAAAGTGAGCTGTGAAACAGAAGGGGATTCTGTTACTTGTTTTTCTGGTAATAAAGACCACAGAGAGACTGTACCTGTGAAACCTTTTCCACTGTTTCAATGGAAAATGGAGAGAAGGAAGGAGCATGAGAGTTGATTAGAAGAATTGAGAGTACTTTGGAAATGAAGAGAGATATGATTTGGGAGATGGAGATTAATAATAATAAAAGCAGTAACAATGTAGGATTACAATTCAATATTTATATTTGTGAAATATGACAGAACAGGAAAATCTGAAAATATTGGACTATTTCAGAATTTGTTGAACATGGGGGACTCTAAAGTATATACCCTAATTCATGTTATTAATGTTCAGAAAATGCTTTGGGGAGGGGAAGACGGAGAAAGTTAACTGTAAGTAAAGAAAACATTTTTAATAGTACTATTTTGTGGTATATGGTTTTCTTTGCATGCTATAAAGTAAAGTTTTCTTAGTTATTTTTAAGTGTAATGGGGATTGTAAATAGGTGCTGTTGTTCTTTTTTCCCCTTCCTGTCTCCCTTTTCTCTTTCTTCTTGTTCAGTTTTAAGACATGTAGGTACTGCTATATAAAAAAACCCTGATTAAAAGAGCATGACAAAAGAAACATTAGTGTGTCTTTTCTCATTCTTCTTTCAGAAAATGATTGGATTAAAGACCTTAAATTGGCTTATTAATAAGTTTTAAGAGAAAGCAAGTAAATAAAAAAATGTTGAATATTATGAGGCTTTTTTTCTAGCAAATGAATGCATGCTTAGTAGCAATTCTGTATCTGTCCTTCATCTCTCTGTGAAAACAATTTGATAATGAGAAATTGGCTGTCTGGTTCTCATGTCCCAATGAAGACAATCTGAAAAGAGAAATTGGTTACAATTTGGTGGAGAGTGATTGGCTGGAAAATATGAAAAGAGAAACTGGCTATGAGATGATATTCTCTGAAAGCATTCAGTGGTTTTCCCAGCTCGGAGGGCTATAAAGATAAGACAAAACCAGTTGGCATTTAGTAGAAGCACAGGCTGCACAATGTGTCTTAGCATGGATAACTTTTATTTTATGTTAACTCAAGTCTGTGAGTGTGGCTGTCAGTTTGGGACATTTGTTCCTCTTAGGAGGGTAAAATGTCAATTTTTGAAGATATACATAGATTTGTGTGTTAGTGTTTAATAGGTTTTGGGGGATTATTTTTTTTTTGTCTGAGGGCTTTCAGTAAAACAAAAAGTTTTGTAAGATGTGTCATAGACTCAAATAGATATGACAGGAAACAACTATATAAAAGTTCAACCTGCCAAATAATGTATGCATGTAACAAAAAAGCTGGAACTAGACATTTAACAAAAAAATAAAAACACAGGGTAATGAAATAAAAATTAGACACTGGTGCTTTCCCACCTATCTGTTGAAGAGAGGAATTTAAGGAATGGGTAGTGGAGATTATTCAGGAGCTATTTGAGATAGAAATTACTTCTGAAAATATAGCTAGGGAGTGGGATACAATTAAGGTGGAGTTTAAAAATAGGATGGAAATGAAACAGAGCTATGATTAACAAGTAACAAGAATTATTTAGAAAGACTGACAGATGTTAACGTTTTGCAGAGTATAACATAAGGGATTACCTCAAGAATATACACAAGTTTAGAAAGAGTGCTGTTAAGCAACTGTTTTTTGATAATAAAACTAGAGCACAAAAACTTTTAGTACAATGACTCAGGGAACAGAAAGTAGAAAGGGCTGTTGCCAAGCTTAGGGAGCCTATAACAAGGAAGGTAACAAGAGATCCTGTAGAGGTATTAGAAATATTTTGGAAATTCTGTGAAAGCCTGTATAAAGCAGAGAAATATGGAAATCAAGAAAAGATAAAAATGGAAATGTTTACGGAAAAATTAAACATACCAAAGTTAGAGGTAGATGAGGCTCAATTACTAACGGTTAGGATAGAAGGAGATGATGTAAAAATTGTGATGTATAACCAATCTACAGGAAAGTCCCCAGAAATAGATGGTATTCGTGTGGAAGTTTGGAAGCTAGGAGGGGAACACACATAAAGATCTGGAAGGTTTTGTTTAACAGTATGTTAATAGGAGGAAAAGTACCACTATCCTGGAAGAAAGCAGTAGTAGCTGTAATAGCTAAAGAGGGTAAAGATCCAACAGATCCAGCTTCATACAGGCCCATTTCAATACTAAACCATGATTATAAACTGTTCATGTCTATAATGGCTAAAATAATGACAGAAGTAATGATGAAATTGATAGATATGGATCAATGTGGTTTTGTGGAGGGGAGGCAAACATATGACAACATTAACAGAAACTGATCACAGGATCATAGGAGGTTACTATGTTAATGACCTTAGGGGCCTTACAAGCCTAGTTAGGTTTCACCCTTATTTCCATGATCAGCACCTATCACCCCTATCCAAGAGAGACACAGGTAGAACCCCTAGGGTGAATTTTTGGTTAACCATCCAATTTTACAGATTGCATTTGAAGAGGGCCAATGAGGTGCTCTGCTTAACATGAAGTGGGAGTCTGTTCCAAAGATGTGGTAACCTCTAGGAGACAAATATGTCCCTCCAGCAGGTTCTATTAATGTCACATACCAGGTTAAGGCCATTAGAGTGAGTAACTCATGTACCATTTGACTTACGGATATGCAGCATTTCCGATAAAGCAGGGTCAAGGATTGCTTTATATGCAAGGTAGAGATCACCTGTGAGTAGTCTGTATGAAACAGAATAAAGTGACAGTGATTTCAGACGATCCTCATAGGACAGATGTTGAAGACCTTGAATTTTACTTGTGAGGAAACTTTGTGGTCTCTCCAATTGCTGCAGGTGCTTGGAAAGGTACATACCAAAAGGGGCATTGTACTAAATTATTGGCCTGATGAAGGAAGACCACAGAGAGGTTATAACTTCTTTTTTCCTGGAGGCAATGCACTTACTTATGATATGCCCTTCTTTCCACTGTGGAGACATGGTAATCAAAGGTAAGGTTGCTGCCAACCTGTGTGCCCAGATCTCTCATCACTGAGTGTGTACTTAGGGTGTTGTTATTGATGTGCTAGTTAGCAGGAACATTGCTCTTACCGAAAGGGATGGTAATACATTTTTTTGCATTGAGTTTAAGCCCATGACTTTGGCACCAATCATTTGTTTGCATAAGAGTAGGATGTTGACATCATTTGGAGATTTTATGCCCGTTCCCAGTTTGCAGTCATCAGCAAACTTTGTCAGCCACAGAACTTTAGTTATAGCTTGCACTTTGGAGAAATAGATTCCAAACAGTAGAAGTCCTAGGACTGATCCCCGTGGAACACCAATGGTTACAGGTCTGCTGTTGGAGGAATCTAGACTGTTTTGTATCACTTGAGCACTAAAACCAGCTCTTCACTGAGATACTGAAAGACCTGAGGCATCGGTTGCTTCCAACTAACTATAAGTGCCTGTTTCTGCTCTTATATTGCACTCTTAATTTGTATTTGCATTCTACTGTCTGTTTGAATTGTTGGAACTGTTTTTTGGCCAGATTTTACTGCATACTGTATTAGTTTGGCTGTAGCATGGCCCAATTCCAGGCTTGCTGTTTCTGATCCAGGGGGAAGCAGAATGTAAGAAAATATCATTGTTGTTGGTGGGTCTTGATGCAGAGAAAGCATTTGACAGAGTAAGCTCGGACTTTATAAGCAGTGCAATGGAAGCATTTGCATTTCCTGAAAAAAAATACAAGGTTGATTAGAATTATATAAGAGGGATTGGAGGCAAAAATTAAAGTGGGTGGGGTCCTCTCTGAATATTTCTGCTTGAGCAGAGGAATCAGGTAGGGATGTCCTTTTTCCCCTGTTATTTGCATTATATTTAGAACCATGGGCAAAGAAAATAAGGGACCCAGAAAATCAAGGATATATTTGGTATTGTTGTCAAGAAAAGCTGGCTGTGTTTGCAGATGATATTATTTTATACTTGACAAAATCATTAAAAGACATCAGAGTGTTGTAGAACATTTTGAGACAGTTTCATATCTTTATGGGATACAAAATTAATGAAGCTAAAACAAAGGCAATAGCAGTAAAATATGCACCCGCTACCCACATATGAATTGGTTCAGTAATATACATATTTATGGGGACAGGATAAAATACAGTATTAAGGAGTATGGATTAAAACTGATTCTGGTGTGGCAACAAAGGATATGTGGGAAGAGACTAAACAAAAGAGAATACAAAGAAAATGGAAGCTTTGTTTTATGGGTGTGGATAGTAAGATACAAGCAGTTAAAATGTTTTTAGTCCCATTAGTCTTGTACACAGGAAGGGCATATTTTTATCACAAAGAGGAGAAGTTGTGGATAGCAATTAATAAAGAGCTGAAGGACTTTATCTGGGAGATGAAGATGGCAAGAGTCTAGTGGGATAAACTGATTCTTCCAATAGAACAGGGCGGATTGGGATTACCCAATTCGAAGGGGTATTTCAGAGCTACACAGTTAAGGCTCCTATACATAGCACAAGCAGAAAAATATAATTCTAAGTGGAAAGGGATGATGATGAAATGGGGGGGGGGCTCGAGAAATAAGGAGAGACAGGGATTTTGGATGCAGACCTTTAAGGAGAATAACAATAATCATACAGAATATTATATCTATAAAGTAGCGGAAAATATTCTAAGAACTAAGACAACACAGGAATGGAGACAGGAGATTCTGCAATAAGGATGACTGCAATTAGGAATATTGACAATAGGCAAGAGGGGGCTGGAATTTATTGGAGAAAAGTGTCAAAGGAACCAAGGTATTGGAAGCAAATAACTAGAGAGGGAACGATGATAGAATGGGAAGATGCCAAGAATTTATTTGTACTGCAGGTTAAAGATTGCCTTGCCTGTCAAAGATCAATATCAGAGTATAGGCAAAGAGAAAGAAATAGGTGATCCTAAACAAAAGGCCAGCACTGGTAGAGTTTTTAGTAGAATCTAGAACAGAAGCTGACAGTAAAACAAGGACTGATATCAGAATATAGTCAAAGAGAAAAAAGTAGGGGGAGGGGGTCCTAAAATGAAAGATTAGCACTGAAAGAGTTTTTTGCTGAATCTAGAATGGAAGCTGCCATTAAAAAAGGAAAAATTAGTAGAGCATATAAAATATTACATGATAAGTATAAGAATCAAACAGAGGAGATTAGAAAGTATTGGGAAAAGAGAATGGATAAGCAGTTCACAAAGAAGCAATGGGAGGTTATATGTATGTCTCCCAAATATGCAACAAAATCTAGAAGATTTGTAGGATTTTTGCTTGAAAATGTTTACATAGATATTTTATACCCAAAGTAGACTCCTGAGAATTTTTCCTCAGGTAGACAACACATGTTGGAGGTGTGATGGGGAAGAAAGTGGTAATTGGGAACATATTTTCTGGGTATGTGGTTTTTTAGCGGACTTTCAGGATTCCCTGTGGGATGCAATGTTGTAGATGCTGAGTGTGCAGATTGGTGTGATGAGGGAGATGATTTTTCTGAACTATGATACAGAAACGGAATTGCCTGGAAATGGTAAGGCCTTGCTGTGTCTAATTATGGTGGCTGTCAAAAAAGCAATTACTAGAAAATGGAAATCAAACTCTATACCAGCTATATTGAAGTCGTGAATATAGTAACAGAGATAAAACAACTGGAATTGAGATCTTCAGAAAAGGGTAGGAGCAAACTACCTAGGAAAAATGGGAACTGTAGGAACAATACATACAGGGGAGGAATGAGGTCTAAAAGAAGGCAGAACATAAATGAACTATGTAATGTTTGAATGAAAATGATTAGGTAGGTTATAAGTGATGTATAATATTTGCAAATGGGAGTGTGTCAGTATGGTTTGTGATGTAAAATGCTTGCAACTAGGATTGTGTTGGTGTGATTTGTTTTCATTTATATAAATGTATGCTTGCCTCTGTCATAAGTGATGGTTTAATAGAGATGTTTCTTGTTTAATAAAAAGGCAGGAATTGAATAATTTATGTAATGTTGCTTAGGTTATATGATATATAGCAATATATGTGAAAAAAATGTTTGTAAACGTGAACTTGTTAATACAGATTGATTTATTTTATATAAATGTAAATTTGCCTATGTCACAGGTGATAATTCAATAAAGGTATTTAAAGAACAAGAATTTGTAACAACTAGGATGGTTATTCCATCCAAGCCAGTAGGTTGGCCTACAGGTTTAGGCACAAGGTTTATTATGATAAATGAATTAGCAGGCATGCAACACAGTTGGCTGGATTCAATAAAGTCTATACAAAGTGCACACGATATGTATTTAATAAAATTCTTATCACATTTTTTATACTTTCTAGTCACTCAGAAAGATTACATTAAGTGTACATATGGTCTATACTTTCTGGTAACCTTTATGAATCCCTGTCAATATTTAGAGCTACAAGAATATCAGCAGGAAAACTAAAATTAGGAGGAAGAAGGTGTGAGTTATGTTTGTGTTGTCTGTTCACTCAGAGCAGTATACACTTAGTGTAGGCTTTATTACATCTGGGCCATTGTCTTTCTGCAATAGGAACAATTGTTACAAAATAAAGAGGAACGGCACTCAGATACCTGCAACCAAAATCAAATTAAATTTGTCCCTACCTGTGGTAGTAATATTTTTAAATTAAAGGGTGTCATTGAAAATTCTGGTAAGTACTAACAGGTTCTTCACAGATGTTGGAGTTTATTGTAATTTTACATTTAAAAAAGGAAAAATGATAGATCAGAATAGAAACCCCCATGTTCCACAATCCATGTTGAAATTTTAGGCAGAGAGACCAAGGGGCTGCTTTCCTTGTGGCTTATGTTTTTTTTGTAAACATGTAAATCAAAATATTTCCCCCAAAACAATACAGAATAGTTTTCTGAGATCAGAGGACTGTTACCAGGTACCACGGAATGTGTTGCTTAATTAGTAGTATGTACCTACAGTGCATTTTATGTGGATTAGACATGTGGCTCATTCAGACTGAGACTTTCTTTACACCTCATTAATTTGCACTACAGCAGGGAACATAGTGCGTTGGCCAAGCATAGAAAAGTGCACCTCAAGGCAGTTTTCATTTTCCTTGGATTGATAAGATAATATGTGGTGGTATCAATAAATCTGGTGAAAACAGCAATGTCTTAATCCCAAGGAAAAATATGGAGGATTACGTTTGGAGTCATTTTTCCATTTCAATTTAATAAAACCATATAAAGTAGTTAGAGTTTCATTGTCATTTAAATGCTGTGTATGTGTATAAGTCAATCTATATATATATATATATATATATATATATATATATATATATATAT